>NC_081412.1:291588126-291893581 GCF_030272615.1 Cryptomeria japonica
CTGGTTTAACTATTAAACAGATTACCGGTTGACAAAAATGAAGACTGGGAAAATGATAACTGTAGCTTCTAGTTCCTTTGCTCCATTCTGCTTGAGATCCTCGAACCGCTTGAGGTCCTCATGCCACTTGAGATCGGTAAACAGTTTTTGCAAGACACCGATAGTCTAAAGACTATAACATAATACCAGTTTGAAACAAATACCGGTTGAGCATAACTCATACATACAAAAGGTGATCTCATAGAAAGTGTGTGTCCATGAATGACAATCACAGCATAATCATCAAAAATGCCAACAATGTTGATTTTGCTCTGGAGTCATTGAAGATATTGTGCTTGCTTTTTTGAGATTATTGCATCTTAGTTTAGATTTTTCCATATTGCTTGAATCATTATTGCTTGAATTATTCATCCATCTTGCATCCATATAGATTAAATCCTTCGTCTTGGTGTAGTCTAGTCACTGGTATTGCTTATAAAAATTTGAGAGCAATCTTATACTCGCATCTTTTAGAAGGCAATTAGTCATTTTGTTATGGTTTATTATTTATTGATTATTGATTTACTAACCATACATGTAATGACTTAATTGAAGTGTTGTGCTTGTAGCTATCAGACCTTATTTCACTTTTTCACACACACATCTCTGGCACCCACCATGGGGAATAAGACTACATTTTTTGGCCTCCAAGACTGACTGCTTTTTTTTTTCGGATTTTTTGACTTTTTCAAATTTTTGTCTGTACAGTTTCTGCTATTTGTCGTACGACTTTTCCCATATGGCCAAATGACAAACTACAGGTGTCGTACCACCTGGTATGATTTATTGTACGATCTGGTAATAATTGTCGTATGATCTTGTATTTTTCTGGTTAAAAAGCAGATTTCATTCTTCAATTTTCTCATTCAATTTTGATTATACTGATGACTGACCCTGGCTGTTTATCTGTCTATCCGAGAATTTTTCATAGCCTAATCAGTTTTTTGCAAAACGCTTGTCAAAGAATATGCTTGTCGCACAAAGACAATATGACTACTGATTCGTTGTCTTTGCAGCTTGCCTGAGAAGAATCGAGCAAACATCGTGTATTCTTTAAATTCATTTTTAGGAACCTAACTTGCTATCTGGTTAAAGAACAAATCTGTATTTCATGTTTTAAGTAAATTCTGAGAGGTGAGAGATTATGCTCTTGTTTGCATAGACAATCAGAAATCCAAACCCTTGAGGCATTTTCTTTAAGTTTGAGATTTGTACATCTTTAGCAGGCCTGCCCTCCCGAGGAGCTAATAACTCTTAAAGTCGTTACGACCAGTGTGAGGGGAACGACCCAATTGGGGATGGCTAAATGCCAAGTAATCCAACCCACTATAAAATAAACATAATTTGATGAAAATCAAGTCAACGACAGTGCTCGGGAATATCTCTCCTTTGTACCCTTGGGTATATTAAACCTTGGTTTTTGAGGCTAGGAGACCTCTTAATTGAGTTTATACCTGTATATGGTGAAAATGGATAACAATAATATCAATATTGAAAGGCTAAATGAATCCAACCACAAAACCCTAGCCTAACAACAACAAAGATCCACCATAACATATGAAGATTACCTAAGACAATGCAAATCAAACGAAATCACAAAGATTATACCATCACATGTCCAATAGGGTTTGGATCTCCATTCTTCCTATCTCCATTTGTCTTGCTTGATATATTTGCTCTCAGATTTTATGTGCACAAGAGCTCAACAAAGAACGGAATGTGGTTGCAAGTAGGATTGCATATGCCAAGTAGTCAATTGATCACGTAGTTAGATTGATTGATTAGAATGATTGATTAGGGTTTGATAATGAAGGAAGCATCTCCTTATATAGAAGACACAATATGAAATGGAGGGATAAGATTGAGAGGTGTAAAAGGAGGTCGGCTATGATTAGAGGGTAGGTAAAAGAAATAATAAAATAATGAAAGGGGTAGGTAGTGTATGAATTAAGAGATGAATGACATGTGTCATGGGTAGAAAAGACTAATGAATTAATTAAATAAATAAAGATTTATTTAATTAATAGAAGAAGTGGGATAATTAAATAAATAAAAATATTTATTTAATTTAGGAAAAGGATAATTTAAATAAATAAATGTATTTATTTAAATGAGAAATAAGGCTAGAAGAGGATAGATGAATTAATTAAATAAATAAAGATTTATTTAATTAATAGAAGAATTAAGCTTAGATAATTAAATAAATAAATAAAATATTTATTTAATTAGACATGACAATTTTGGGTGTCTACATTTTGCCCCTCTTTGAGACAATGCGGCTTGTCGTGTTGTTTCAAAGAAGATAATATGAACTGATACAAAGTTGCCCCAAGATGGGAATGATATGCCCCCTTGAGAGATTGGATGAAAATGTCTGAAAAGATTGTAGACAATCTCTCGATAAGAAAGACGGGATAGAATGGATTGACCGGATAAAGTGACAGAGTCACGGGATAATGAAGACTGACTTGGGAAACAAGGGCTAGGGTAGTCTATAAGATAGACCACAAGGGGAAAACATCCTCATTGTCATCTACACCTCCAAGAGATTAGAGTGCAGAGCAAGATAAGAGCAACAACAGTCAACAGTGATGGCTTTGGTTCACAGATTCGACCGCGTTCACCAATTCAAGAGGCCAGTAGAGGTAGGAGAGCCAGTAAGTACCACAAAACCTCCTTGTACTTTGATGCATTTATTGTTGTCATTAATGCATGCTAGGTAATGTAATAAATGTGCATTTATGTCAGGAAAGCGCGTTTGTGTCCAAAAATGTGAATTTTTGTCTTCTAGGTCAAATCGACAGTTTTGTGATGAACATACGCTGTCGATTGGATAAGCTGCTGAGAGGATACACTCAAGCAGGTCCTCTAGGGAAGACTAGGATAACAAATAGGGCTAGGATTGACAATTCTATGATAGAACATACGTTGCCAATTAGGAAACTACTAAAGAGGATTCACTCAAGCATAAGCCCTAGGATAAGATAGATCAAGGCACTTTGTGATGAATAGTGAGTACCAAGATATAGTACTTTGTGATGAACAAGGAGTACTAAAATATGAGAAGCACTTTGTGATGAACAGTGAGTGCAAATGTGAGCAGCACTTTGTGATGAATAGGGAGTCAAACACGTAGTACTTTGTGATGAACAGGGAGTACCACTAGGATAGAAGCAACACTTTGTGATGAACAGTGAGTGTCACTAGGACTGAGATGATTGATTTTTGTGACTGCAGGAGTATTTGCCTATGCTGGAGTCACGGGAGAGATTCCCATTGACTCAGAAGTTGTGACCTGAGTTGACAGTCGAAGACCGAGCTACGATTGAGGCTATGGGATTGAGACATATTCTGTATGTGCCTGAGTTTCGAGTGAACATGGGTTTGTTGACTGCACTGGCAGAGAGGTAGCACTCTGAGACTTGCACTTTTCATTTGCCGATGGGGGAGATGACAGTCACCCTGGAGGATGTATACAGGATTCTGCGGATACCGATCGATGGGGAGCTGATTTTGTATGATCGAGATGGAGACAGGGATGCCCTTAGATGAGTGTTCTAGGATCCGGGACTAGAGATGAGGGTGGGACATGTGGCATGGGATACCATGACATGGACAGGATTAGCACTACCAATAGTGTTGGCAGGAGTTATCAGTGGGTTCCTCTGTATCAGTTTTGTACCATTTTGTATGATGATGTAGACACCTTCAGGTGATTGTAGCCATATTATTTTGACATCATTGTATCATGACACTTATGATTATATATATGAGATGATGCATCTTTACGGTAGCTATATGCATGTGTACCTATGTGATGTATGTTTCTATGTGATGCTTATGATATAGATGCAAATATGTACATAATGAAATACAATATTTTTGTTCTTTTGTATTTTTATATGTTATGCTAATGCAAATGTGAATGTATGTAATGCGGATGGATATGATAATGCAAATGTAAATTGTGCTAATAGGTGTTGTGTGTAGGATGTGATGCAATTGTGATATCTATATGTATGTATGAAATGCTTATATGTGGTAATGCAGGTGCAACTACATGAAATGCAAATGTTTTTGGTGTGTCATTATACTCATTCATGTGATAGCAGGCTACGCGGACTCGAGAAGGATGATGGAAGTCAATCAAGAAAGGGGGATGAAAGACAAAAGATATGAAAGTGAAAGAGCTTCTTGTGCGTTATCATCATTGAGCTTAATTATGGCAAGTAGGTTATGACAATCGAGAAATATGTTCGACCCAGAAAGTCATTGTACCTGTTTGCATGGAGATAAGACAGTCACAAACAAGGAATGCCCCAGTTCACACTAGACTCACAGTGTCCTCATATCCTTGGACAAGTCATAGCATTACTAAGAGACAATCCATAGACAGCAAATACAAATAGGTGACGATACCCCATCCTCGCCTTTCTAGTCAAAGACATCCCGGAAAAGCTAAAAGACATGTCACCAAAAAAAAAGATGAAATCAAAAGAAAACCAAGACTCGACACCAACATCCACTGTAGTCCTCAAGTTTAGTGTCTCTTGTCACTTGTATAAGTCTTATTTGATTGTGGTCACAATGTTTACTTTCACAGAAAGGATAGATAACACTGAACCATAATGTTGTCTGAGTCTGTTGAAAGATTTGATTTGTTGAAGCCCATTGTTGTTGTTGTGTCTCATTTGAAACTGACTGAATCCATGAAACTGATACTTTATTGTGGAGAAGATGAAACTTTATTGCAGATTGTGCACGGATAGATTGAAGGAAGCTGGAAGAAACTGTACTCCTCAAAACATGTGATGTTCTCAGTTCCACACCCATTACTAGACGTAGGATTTTGCCTTAGCCACAAATAGGATCTAATTTATTATGGATGGAAAGGGATGAAAATGGAGGTTTATTATGAATGGCTAACCAATCTTAGGGAGATCAATAACAAGCCATGATGGGAATGGGTAAGTTTATTATGGATGAATTGGTCGTGAGTGTGTGCAAAGTGAAGTGATGAAAGAGAATCCTGAAGGAGGGAGGAGCAATATCTCTACGCATAGCGCTGGTGACCCAGTTTTCACCATGGTACTTGCCTAGGGTGCCACCGAAGTGGTTTTCACCGTTGGACGAAATTATTTCTCTTTACTTTTTTTTGATTTTTCAATTTTTTTTATTTTTTTTTTATAATTTTTTTTGTATTTTTGAATTAGGATATTTTGAAGAGCTATGTGTAAAACCTGCGAAGGTGCATGCTGTTGATAGGATCCTCCAAAGGTTCACCCTCTGTAGTTGAGAGCTGATATGCACTAGATCCATATGCTGCTGTAATGATGTAAGGACCAAGCCAATTTGGTTTGAACATGCCCTTCTTCTCTCTGTCTTGCTGATTTTTGGGGTTTTCTCTGAGAACTAAGTCACCCACCTCAAATGTGTGAGGCTTGACTTAATGATTGTAACTGCATTGTTCCTTGAGCGAATGATGTGTAGCTTGAGTGACTGTCTTCCTTGATAAAGGAACTGAGATAGAATTACTAGTGTGTGGACTACACGGGCCCATATGTGTGTCACCTAAAGAAGTTTGGGCATCCTTGATAACAAAGTCCCTCGAGGAAGCTCCATTAAAGGTCCATGATGTATCACCAGAAGGGAATGGATGTGTGGAACAAGTGGATGAGCTATGAAGGCTTATAATTGCAAAAAGAAGTGAAAGTAGGATAGCATGATGGAGACTTAGGATCAACAAGTGTGCTTTTGACTTGAGATTGTAGAACTTTTGCCCCCAGTTATTTTGATATTAGGGGAGATCAACTCTTTCTCTTTTTCCTTCATAGGATTTTTATCCTTAACTTTGATTTTTGTAGAGTCCAATAGCTTTTGATTTTGAATTGGACTAAAGCACTTTTCTTTATTTTTGACTTCTAGATTTTTTTGTTCATAGCTTGATTTTTGATCCCCAATTAGGAAGGGCTTTTGTGATTCTTGTTGATCCAAGTCTGGAAGTGGAGTGGAAATGGAATGAGTGGATGAAATGGTAAAGCTATGTGAGTTCTCAAGAGGGGTTGTGATACGCTCAATAGATTCTTCATTGGAACCACTCTTAGGACTATTGATATCAAGAGATGCTTGCACCACTAGAGGAGATTTGCATTCGGACTTAGTAGCCACAACACTAGGTGGTTCACACCCAATTCTTTGGCATTGAAAATTGTTTGTAGGTTGTTCTTGTCGACTAAATGTCTTAGGAGATAGTGGGAGTTGATCAACATGAAAGATATACTCACCACATCCCATGTCTTTAAACTTGAACCTTTCTTTGATCTCTGTTTGTTTGGATGTAGAAGCTTTAAAGGATTCTGGATCCACATATGTTGAAGATGGAACAACTTCTTAATTTACTGGGATTGTTATTTCCGATCTATGGCGCAAATTGTTGAAATATATGAATGGATTTGGATCTGCTTTGACGGTCACTTCAACTCCATTGTGTGGAAACTTGATGCATCGATGATATGTAGATGGGACTACGCTCATTTCATGAATCCATGGGCGTCCCAAGAGTATGTTGTATGTGAGATCAAGGTCAAGTACTTGACAAACCACATCCTTTGTAACTGGCCCAACTCTGAGAGGCAAGGTGATTGTGCCTTTGGATGAACGCTCTTCATCATCATATGCTTTGATGGTAATTTTGTTTGTAGAATTCACAGCTTTATCAGAATATCCCAATTGTTTAATTGTGCTCAATGTACAAATGTTTAGACCTGCTCCTCCATCTATCAGGACTCATTTTATTCGATGTTTGTGTATGAAGGCTTCAATGTGTAGTGGTGCATTATGTGGCTAACTTACGGAGGTGTCATCGGCTTCTGTGAATGTAAGGGAGTGTGGAATGGAAAGGTATCCCACCATGGCTTGAAACTGGTCCACGTTCAGATCAGTAGGGACGGCAGTTTCTCTCAAGATTTTGTCAAGAATGGATTTATGTGCGGGGGATATGCGTAAGAGCTCAAGAATTGAAATAAGTGCAAGTGTCTTCCCTAACTGTTCTACAAGGTCATACTCAGGTTTGGTTGATGAGGAAGTAGTGTTTTTGGCTGGAGCACCTTGCAAAGTGAATTTACCTCGATGATTTGTAACATTACATTTAGAGGTACGTTCAGAAGAAGATCCAACACCTTTTAAGACAATCTTGGGTCTTCGGGTAGAATTCTCAGGGTTTTTGTCCTTGATGATAATGGTAGAGACATAATTGTCCATCGAGATGTGATTGATAGTTGAATCATAGTTGTAGGATGCTCTGGTATAGTTGGTTTGATCCTCTGTGGCTTTAGCTTTTCCCTTGTCATGTTTTGGGAATGGTTCCTTAAACATCTCATGTTATTGATTGGAGGAATGTCCCTCAATCTCAATGTCACCTCTATCAATGAGATCTTGTATGATGTTCTTCATTCGATGACAATTTCCTATCTTATGACCCTTGCTCTTATGAAATTCACAATACTGGTCATCGTTCCACCAATTTGGTTTAACCTTTGGTTCATATGGAGGAAAATCTGGAACTGTGATTACCTTGTTTGCCACTAGCTTCTTGAAGACTGACTCAAGTGGTTCTCCCAATGGGGTGTACTTCCTTCGTGATCTAGAAGTTGTTTGAGTATTCCCTTGATTGTTTGTAGAACTTGATCCAGAAAAAATGAATTTGGGTCGCACTTTGTTGGCATCAACAACACCATCATTGACTGTGTTCTTGTTTTTATTCCAAAATCTTGGCTTATCTTTTCCTTTAAAGTCATCTTTGTTTTCCTTGAATATTTTAACGATGTCTTGCTCAATTAGGACCTTCTCTGTTGCTAAGCCTTTTTCAATGATGTCCTTGAAGGTGGACAAACAAGCTTTCCTTAGATCATAGCCAATGTCTTTGTTAACATTCTGGGTGAACATTTCTACCATTTTTTTTTGTGGAATTTCACAAGAGCATCTGCTGGCTAGATTTCTCCATCTTTGTAAAAATGATAAAAAAGATTCTCCATCCCTTTGCTTGGTGTTGCACAAAGTATTGACTGATATGTTTGTCTCTATGTTGTAGGAGAAATGTTGAATAAATGCCTCTGCTAAGTCACCCCATGACTTAATACCAGGTGGAAGTTGGGAGAACCATTCCATAGCTTGATCACCTAGGCTTTGTGGGAATAATCTCATCAAATATGTCTCTTCTGCTGCTACCTCAATGCAAGCTACGAAAAACTATCTTATGTGTGCCTTAGGATCCCCTTTTCCTCTATACTTATCAAATTTAGGCGTCACAAAGTGTGTAGGAAAAGGAGACATTGGAATGCTCTTGTCAAATGGATAAGGACATATATCTCTCATTGTGTATGTTGGCTTCGATGTATTTATGTCCTCCATTTTCTTTTGTAAGTCCCTGATTTGTTGCTCCAAATTGTTCTTAGGTGGAGATCGACTTCTTGGACCATACCCTATGCTTGAGGCACCAATTGGAGGAGGAGCATGTTGTATATATGGATGATATTGATCATACACATGTTCATATGGAGGAGGTCTATAGTGATGCTGCATATATGGACCACTTCGTATAGATTCATGTTGAGGAACGAAATATCTATTTTGTCCATGTATACCATACTCTATAGGCATGTCATGTTCTAATGTGTTGCCCCCAAATTTGACATGGGGTTTCCTTGTGTCCAAATTTTGAGCATGCCTTTGAATATCCAATTGCTTTGGTGGTTGATCCTTAGCATTGATATGTGATTGAGCATATTTCTCTGCATAAGACTTCCATAATGGTTTGCGAAGGTGAGTATCATATGCTTGACCATGTGTATGTGGGACCTCTGGTTTTTTAAACAAAGATGATGGTGATTCAGGCACAAGATGTGGTCTTCTATTGCCTCCACTATTAGGCCTCCTTTGATCCATGTTGGAGTGAGGTTGATGCAAAGGTTGATTTTCCATTATTTGAGACATGTCAAAATCATGAGGTATCTTGGCTCCACTTGTGCCATCATTTGTAAGAATTATTGTCTATCCCTCCTCATGATTTCCTCAACCAATCGATTGAAACGGGGATCCATAATGGATTCTTCCACATCTACTGAATGTACTGAAAAGCTGTCCATATCATCATTGTGTGTATCATTGTTGTTTGTAGTGTCCATGTTCTCAACATTTGGAATGTTTCTATAGGCATCCATGTCAGGTAATGTAGTATGATCAGAATTGAAAAAGATATCATTGTCATACTCATAAGAACTCATGTTTGCGGACTCTTGAGCCTCTTTAGTTTCTCTCCTAGATTTTTGAAGACGGGTTTCAACCATGAACTAGGTATTGACCGAGATGTGTGAGACTAGATGAAAATGGAAAGAGTATGGAAGACTAAGAGTTGGATGGAATGTAAATGAATCTGAAGTGTACTTGCAATGTCCAAAGTGTAAGACCAAGTATGTATGTAGTAGAGTAGGTGTGGCTTCCAAAGAGAGGATAGTTTCTCTTGATGAGGTAAGTTGACCTTGACTCTAAGTAAGACCAAATGAGACCCAAAGGTGATAGACCTTGATGAGGGACCACTTAGCAAAATGTTGTTGTATGTAGTGTGTTGACAAAGTATGATGAGGACAAGCAAGTGACCTTTTGACTCAAGTTTAGACAAATGTAAATTTAATGCAAGATGTAAAGCAATGATGGACTTTGTGAGACCCAAAGACAAGTTGAATGCTAGATGAAAACCTGGAGAAACAACCTAGGAAGCTCAAGAATTCCGAAACTGATTGCTCTTGTTTGCTGGACTGTAAAATTTTTCCAATTTGTGAAGTTGTTGGTTGTGACCAAATCTGAATGTTTGACTATTTTTCGTGACAAGAGGACACAATGTTGATGAGGACTCAATGTTTGCAAGTGTTTAGACTCAAAATGACTCTAAGAAAAGTGTGTTGTTTGATGTAAAAATATTTTGCATACACTTGAAGACACAAAAGACACAATGTTTTGTTGTTTGGTCTTGAATGTTTTGAATGTTTAAAATAAGTCAAGCACAATTCTTATGGCTGGCCAAGACAATAGTTGTTGATCCCACATGAGGTTTTACCCTCGAGGCTACGCTATTCAGAGCGGATACTTAGATGCTTGACCTCACTGGATCCACCCTCGGCACTCACTTCTCAGGTCAGCCAAGCATCAGTCCCCACGAAAACTCCCCGTGGTGAACTTTTTATCTCTACTAAGAACCATATGTGTGTGGGCCGCTACCAGAGGTCCGACCTCCTGCCTCAACAACTATAAGGATTTTGGCTTCTAAAACAAAAAGGTGCTAGTAAGGGCATCCGCTCGTGTGGCCATACATGCAGCACTTTCAGCTCTATAAATACAGAAGGCTCCCAGTCGGTAGGGGTTACGCCCTACAACTGATCAAATAAATTTGATCAAACAGGTTTATGGAGAGACATAGTGTCGGTATGAACTAATCAGCACACGTTATCCATAGTTTTCACCATGAATACAATTGTTAATAGTGGTTCGAAAGAGGTGGGTTTTCCTCGCTACCACTTGGGTCGTTCTCTTCTCACTAGTAGTCCTAATGACCACACGGGAAGACAGACCCTCAAAAGATTAAACAAAAAGAGCCTATTGCTCAAGACACAAAAGACAATGATTCAATTTTAGTGCACCAATTGAAGTGTTTGCTAGTCTATGAAAACAAGGCACACAATAAAAATCTAAAAACCCTTGCCAAGGACCTGCAACAAATATTTATTAGTAGTTTGGATTGTTTGAAATAATCACCCCTTCTGCAAGCACACAAGTTAGGTAAATTTTAGATCCAAAAGACTTTGTGAAATAGGGGCCTTCAACAATGCGTTTTGTTGACAAATTAAAAGATATGATTCATCATAAAAAAAAGAACACTTGTAAAATTTCAAGAGATTTCCAAAAATGTAAGAAAATCCAAAAAATTTGCTAATTTGCTCCAAAAATTAATTTTTTATGAAAAATCATAAAAAATTCATATAAAATGCAAAATCTATCCAAAAAATCTGAAATTTTTACTGGAGAGTTCTAATGGTCTTCCAAACCTTCATAAAAAAATTTCTAAAACAAATCCAAGCAGTTTGTGATATATGAGTAAAATAATGCAAAACCCTAATTTTCAAAGATCTGATTTTTTAGGAATGATTTTGCATAAAATTTAAAATCACAAAGAATAGATCCTATGTATAATTATGAGATATTTCCAAAAATGTAATAAAATCCAAAAAATTCACTAATTTTCTCTCAAAATTAATTTTTTATGAAAAATCATGAAAAATTCTTATAAAATGAAAAATCGATTCAAAAAATCTAAAATTTTTACTAAATTTTTCTAATACTTTTTCTGACTTGCAAAAAAAATTTTTTGTCAAAATTCAAAGTCGTTTGTGAGTTCTGATCAAAATAAGGAAAAACCCTAATTTTTAAAGATCCAATTTTTAGGGAAATATTTTGCATCAAAATTAAAATCACAAAGAATAGATCCTATGTAGAATTATGAGAGATTTCCAAAAATGTAAGAAAATCCAAAACAGTCTCTCATTTTCTATCAAAATTAATTTTTTATGAAAAATCATAAAAAATTCATAGAAAATGAAAATGTGCTCCAAAAATTTTGAATTTTGGATTGAGAACTCCTGATACTTTTTTCAACTTGCAAAAAAAATTTGGTGCAAAATTTCCTAGCCGTTTGTGAGATATGATCAAATCTCTCCAAGATCTTGATTTTGTGTCCAAAACCCTAGCTACACAAGGTTATTCTCCAAATTGTTTTACAAAATAGCAATATAGGGTTAGAAAAATCTGCAAAAAACACAGATCTAAGAAAAATCCATGTCCCACGGGGCGTGCCAAAATGTATATGTTGAAAATGGATAACAATAATATCGATATTGAAAGGCTAAATGAATCCAACCACAAAACCCTAGCCTAACAACAACAAAGATCCACCATAACATATGAAGATTACCTAAGACAATGCAAATCAAATGAAATCACAAAGATTATACCATCACATGTCCAATAGGGTTTGGATCTTCATTCTTCCTATCTCCATTGATCTTGCTTGATATATTTGCTCTCAGATTTTATGTGCACAAGAGCTCAACAAAGAACGGAATGTGGTTGCAAGTAGGATCGCATATGCCAAGTAGTCAATTGATCACGTAGTTAGATTGATTGATTAGAATGATTGATTAAGGTTTGATAATGAAGGAAGCATCTCCTTATATAGAAGACACAATATGAAATGGAGGGATAAGATTGAGAGGTGTAAAAGGAGGTCGGCTATGATTAGAGGGTAGGTAAAAGAAATAATAAAATAATGAAAGGGGTAGGTAGTGTATGAATTAAGAGATGAATGACATGTGTCATGGGTAGAAAAGACTAATGAATTAATTAAATAAATAAAGATTTATTTAATTAATAGAAGAAGTGGGATAATTAAATAAATAAAAATATTTATTTAATTTAGGAAAAGGATAATTTAAATAAATAAATGTATTTATTTAAATGAGAAATAAGGCTAGAAGAGGATAAATGAATTAATTAAATAAATAAAGATTTATTTAATTAATAGAAGAATTAAGCTTAGATAATTAAATAAATAAATAAAATATTTATTTAATTAGACATGACAATTTTGGGTGTCTACAATACCTCAACGCATCGAATGGGCCCGTTACTAATTCCAATTCAAATTAGAAGCTACCTGGTTCACCTCCGAAAGGGGGGATAATCTTTGTGCAAGAGAGATAGTAACTCTCCCAAGATACTTGTCATTTCGTGCCCCCATTAGCATTTGGAGTCAGCTAATACGACGTTGAGAATCCATTGCGTGAGACTCAACGGTCGTATTCTGATTAGCTATTGGGTGTGTACCTGAGTCTACAAGCAAAGGTTTTCTTCTCTCACCAATTTCCATAGGTTTTGCATGTTGTGATTGGATTTATTATTCATATTACGTGTTTTCTATGTTTTCATCCCTGAAACTAAAACTGAAATACCAAAATTGGAGAAAACAAGAAACAACTCAGTGATCAAAAACTTTGTCCGTGTCCAAAACTAGTCTATCATAGTCAAAACTCTGTATGTGTCTGAAACTAGTCTATCCCAGTTGAGACTCTGTCTGAAACTAGTCTATCCCAGTCGAGACTCTGTCTAAAACTAGTATATCCCAGTCGAGACTCTGTCCAAAACTAGTCTATCCCAGTCGAGACTCTGTCTGAAACTAGTCTATCCCAGTCAAGACTCTGTCCAAAACTAATCCTTCCCAATCGAGACTCTGTCTGAAACTAGTCTATCCCAGTCGAGACTCTGTCTGAAACTAGTCTATCATAGTCAAAACTCTGTCCATGTCACAAACTAGTATACCTTAGCTGTCAAGAACTCGGTCCACCTCTAAAATGCTTATCATTAGTCAGTGATCATAACCTAGTCCACCTCAAATCTTGTTATACTCAGTCATTGAAAACTCAGAATTTTACCTCTGTCCAGCAAACAATCGTACGATTCCTCTGATTTATCATCTGGTTTCATATCTTGTGTCATACAAAATTCCATCAGTCCTAACAGTCTGTCGTTCTATCTTCAATCATGTGTCGTATGAATCCTAATTGTCAATCATCCAGTTCTGAGAGTTATCATTTCACCTTACATCCTATGTCGTATGATAAAATATTGCATTGATCAGTTTGTCGTTCTAGACATACCCATCTGTCGTACGGTACAAAGCAGCAACTCGTACAAAACATTGCTGTTGTCATCCTGAAGCTATTGAATTGTCGTCTGGTCCTAAGAAACCTGTCAAGTGAATCTCTGATTTTGTCAGTCCAAAATAATCAAACTTGCCTAAAATAGTCTACAGCGAGAATAAAACTGGTTATCATCATCTTGAGCATAAACAGATCAAAATAGTGTACCTCTTCTATTTGTGTTGCACGATTTTGTCGATCATTTTTCAGCTAGTTCAATCAACTACCTATCAAACCTAAGTCACTTAGATAAATATCTTATACAAGATATATCTTTCCTAAAACCAGACTAAGTCTTAGTCACTTCTCTTGGATCAACTTAGATAAACGTCTTATACAGGATAGATCATTCTTGAAACCAGACTAAATATTAGTTTCTTCTCTCAAACAATACGTTAACTGAACAACTAGCTCTAAATTTGATCTTGACTTCTACATCACAAACAACTTTAGGTCACACCAATCAATAAAAATGCCTACTCAAACCAGGAGTTCTCATAAGAAAGATGCCAAAGACAAAGGGCAACCCTTTTCATATAAAGATAATCCATTTTTTGAAGAGGATCCCCTGATTGGTAAACCTTCATCATCAGAGATACCAGTTTATGATGAGCCTGTATCTCCTACTATACCTAGAACAGAATAGAATGACGAAGGCAACCTCAGTATTCATGAAACCGATAATGATTCCTCATCAAGTGAAGCTAAAGATTCTGAACCTCTAGAAAAAGATATTCATAAATGTCAAAAGGATGAAGATTTTCAAAAAATGATGAAGGTTATCATGGCTAGGGAAAAAGAAGACTATTTTGTAGAACTAGCAAAACAGGGCACCAAACTTCCTACTGGATATGACGTTCAGACTCTCGTCACTAAAAAGGAAGAATCACCTATAATAATGGTCCATGGACAATTACTAGCTTCATGGACTGAGATCACATAACTAAAAAACAAGGATAAATCACCAAAACAATATTCTTTGGAGATAATATGCCCATTTCCATTTGACAAAAACCTATACGTTCCTCCATTCCCTTCACGAGTTGAGATTCCAAAATTTGACAAATATGATGATAGCTCAGATCCTCAAGATCATGTCAGAGAATTTTGTGCTTCCTGGATGGAGTTCATGCATGATCAAACGTATCTCATGCACCTTTTTTTGAGGAGTTTGGGAGGACAAGCTATGGAATGGTTCTCAAGTCTACCTAAGGGGATAAAAACTTTTGAAGAACTAATCCAACTGTTTTTACAACAATACTCCTACAACATTCGACATCTTGTTACTATGATTAAACTTTGCAATACCAAACAAAAAACAGCGGAACCTTTTCTCACTTTCCTCCAACGTTGGAGAAAGATGTTCTCTAGGTATTCACAGCCTATCCCAGATGCTGAGAAAATGGATATATTCATCAATAATCCGGTCCCTGAATTGAAATATAGTATCCAAATGCAAGTACACCCATCATTTAACAAAATTGTAGATAATACTATCTGAATGGATTATAAAGAAAGGAGATATCACGCCTTGGAAAGAAACACAACCAGGATCTAGCTCTAAAGAGAAGAACAAGTATTGGAAGTATGGAAAAGACAACAATAAGAATGTTGTTAATGACGGAGTAGTAGACACTGTTAAAACCAACTCAAAGCCCATGATATTCAACTTGGCTAGTGGCACACGAGCACTCAAAACAGCTGAAACCGCACCAGAAAATCCTCCAAAGAAATCAAAAGAGTGGTTCAAAGAGAAACCTTGGCTCTCGAAACCTAGATGCGAATTCACTCCTCTGGAAGAATCATACGAATCTGCTTTCAAAACTCTATTGGTAAACAACCTGATAATGTTACTAGATAATTCTAGGCCATATGATCTAGAAATCAAACCAAAATGGTGGAGAGAAAATGAATACTGCGACTACCATCAAAATAAAGGTCATAACACAAACAATTGCATGAAGCTCAAGCATGAGATTCAAGATCTCATAGACGCTGGTAAAATTGTTGTCGGGAATCACCCGACAAATGTTGATCATAAAGCTTTTAAGGATCCCTTACCTATTTACGAACAAGGTGATTCTTCAAAGACCAAAGGAGGTGCCAAAGTAAATTATACTTATACCAGCAATGATAACATCATCAACATGATTGAGCATTCCCAATCTGAATATTGCAATGTGATCATAATCCAAGATAAACAAAATGAATCATGATATGCAAAGGCTATCACCCATTCTCAAAAGAAAGTAACTCTCCAAGGAGCTAGTTCTTCAACTTTTGCTCAAACAATGTCAAACCCACCAACCTCGTCAAACAAACAAAGAATCAATATTTGATAAATTTAAAAGGCTAACTTCATCATCATCATCCTTTGGATATAGCATTGTTGAACAGTTGAAAAAGACAAATGCTCAAATTTCCATCTTTGAATTACTAAAAATCTCTTATGCTCACAAAGAGATCTTGGAAAATGCCTTGCTCACCACTAATGTTCCAAAAGATTTAGATATCAATCGGTTTCAGTCTATGGTGGGTCATCTGACTTCACCTCACTATCTGGCCTTCTCTAAAGAAGATGACAACTCGCTAAATCATCCACATAGCCATCCATTGCACATTGAAGCCATGATCCATAAACACAGAGTCAAACGTGTTTTGATAGATGGAGGCACAGGGTTGAATATATGTACTTAGATTCTGCTTACAAAACTAGGATTTTCTGAAAATGTCATTGATCCGGTCAAGAAAATAACAATTAAAGCTTATGATGAAGAGGAAAGGACCTCTAAAGGTTTTGTATCATTACCAATTAGGGTGGGACCTGTAGAAAGAGATGTCATTTTCCATGTACTTGATCTTCCTCTGTCATACAATATCTTACTAGGCAGGCCATGGATTCATGAAATGAAAGTAGTTCCATCTACATACCATCAATGCTTAAAATTTCCTTATAACAGAGTTGAGGTCAATATTCCTGCTGATACAAATGTCCCCTATAATACATTGACAAAAGGTGTTGATACCTTTGTGCCTCATAATAGAGTAGCCTCTACAAATGAAAGTTCAGAAGCCCTAATGAAAGACTTGGAAAAGAAATTAACAATTACCAATAGTAGCATGGATGGATATAAGATAGAACCAGTCCTTTCATTAGTTTCTCTTCCTCCATTGCTAAAATAGTTGGGCAAACCATCAGAGGCTATGAAAACATAGACTTCAACTTCGAATATCATATATGATGGTCTTTTTGTACTTCTACTTCCTTGGCAAATGAAATAGAAGAGGATGTCATTCTAAAATGGCTTTTTAAGGAAGATAGTGAAAACAAGGAAATACGACATTGTGAGATTTCCTCAACACAATATGGTCCAGGCTACAAACTGATTCAATGCATGGGATATTCAGGTACTGGTCCCCTAGGAAAACATCAAGAGGGTATTATTGAACTGATTTAGCTACAAAAAAAATCAACAAATGATAAGGATGGACTGGGGTACAATCCAAAAAAGACATCAGACCAAAAACATGCTTCTAAGTCTAAGTGGCAAAAAATGATATCACCTTCAACATTACAGGAAACAAACACTCAACAAACTCAAGCAGAGTGTGTAAAAGAAAAAGAGGAACCAACAATCAAGAAAGAAGAAATAGTCAGCACTCAAGTTTTGATGGTGTTAGCTACAACAATACAAGGAGTTGAAGTCCCAGAGGATATAAGAGACGAAGTAGAAAGAATCAGAGAATTGTTTGCACCACTGAAAGTTCCAGTCACATACACTGGTAGGCAACAAGTAGATGATTCAAAAACTGACTCAAACAAGTATGAATGGGGTCCAAACCACCTCTTAGATACATCCACTACAGAAACTCCAGAAGAGTCTAGCGGTATCACAGATGATACTAAAGAGCTGATGTGCTTAAAGCTAGAAAAGGAGATACAGGAAATCAGACTAAAAAGACAAGCAGACTATGAACAAGGGTTGAATGAAGGAAGAATACCAAAAAAAAATTCATCTATTATATACCCCTCTAATAAAACAGAACAAATCAGGTATGGGATCACACAAGAAGAATTGGAAGCTATAGAAGCAGAATCGGTCATCAGTCCAGAGGAAGCTGAATGGAGTAGATGACAGGGGGTCACAAAACCATCAAGATCATGTCAACGGGTTGTCAGATACAAATGTTAAATGATCCAAATCTTAAAGGAACTTGCAGCATTAAAGATATTGGTGTTGATACCATACATACATTCATTCAACCACTTGAAGAAGACTCAAAAACTTCATCTAATGACTCTGAGGACTCTGACAATAGTCCTGTTTGTGACAATATCTACTCAACATCAAACTCTGAATCCTCTTATATAAATGGCAAGAATCTGTCTACTAATCTTGTTATTGTCGAACCTCGATATGAAGTTCAGCCTGGCGTAGAGAATGATGCTACAAGTAGGTCTATTGGATTAGGTCGGCTAAATATTAACGTGCACTTTAATAATCATGTTCTGATTTTTCCTGGTCTCGAGACATTTACACAAGGTATCCTTCTGGAACTCGATTTTTCAATCTACAGTTGTGATGACAATACCGTGAACTCCCTCGAACCTATCCACACTCTATCCATGGTACATCTTGAATTAATTGAATGTAGTCTACAAGACCAACCCATGAATGTACCTACTTTTGCCAATGACTACACACTAGCCTATTACCTAAATGTAGTTGAACCCATGTACTCTTCCGCCAGCGAATAGAGTGAAAACATGACTGAAACAGATATCAAGTATCTTAGTCGCAAAAATCAAAAAAATAAAAATAATAGATCTGATGGTGAAAACCACATTGTGGCGGTGTCAGAATCTAAAAAAGAGAAAATAAAGGATGTACCTAAAGGTGAAAACTTTTCTGAGGTGCCATAAGGTGAGATACTTGATATACTACCAAGTCACTTCTAGGAGAGGTCTTCTATATTGATCGAGCCAACTTAGCCAGTGAACATTGGGAGTCAAGAGACACCACACATCATTCATGTAGCTCAATCATTATCAATAAAAGAATTGAAAGATTTCACTCATCTCTTTTCAGAAAAGAAGATCAATTTTGCATGGACATACTTTGGTATGTTAGGCCTTGATCCTAATCTTATCATGCACCATCTTTCTATCACACCAAGATTTAAACTAATCAAGAAAAAACTCCGTAAGATGCACCCTCACATGGCACTACTAGTCAAAGCTGAGTTAGAAAAATAGCTAAAAGGTAGATTTATCAGAGCTATAGACTATGCGAAATGGATTTCAAACATAGTACCTGTGTCAAAGGTAGACAAATCTATTAGGGTTTGCACAGACTTCAGAGATCTCAACAAAGCTTGTCCAAAGGATGACTTTCCATTGCTAAATATTGATATGATAGTCGATATGACTACTAAGTATGAGATGTACTCACTAATGGACGGATTCTCTGGTTATAATCAGATCAAAATAGCTCCTGGAGATCAAGAAAAGACAGCTTACACCTATGCATGGGGAACCTTTTACTGGAATGTCATGCCATTCGGGCTGAAGAACGCATGAGCAACTTATCAAAGAGGAGTAACAACTATATTTCATGATGCATAAGAATATGTAAGATTATGTTGATGACACTTTAGTAAAGATTATGAAGATATCCATGCATATTCAAGAGCTAGGCCCTATACTAGATAGAATGGAAAAATTCAAACTCCGGCTAAATCCAAAAAAGTGTGCATTCGGAGTGACATCTGGTAAACTACTTGGCTACATCATTTCAAAGAAGGGAATCAAGGTTGATCCTGAGAAGGTCCAAGCTATAATGGAAATGTCACCTCTGAAGAACATCAGTCAAATGAGAAGTTTACAGGGACGTCTCCAATCAATCAGATGCTTCATTTCTCAGCTGGCAGACAAAGCTCAACCTTTCACAAAAGTATTGAGGAAAGGAGTAATATACAACTGGGATCGAGAATGTGAACACCACCTTCAGTAGATCAAAGAGTACCTATCCAATCCACCAATACTAATGCCACTAATTCAGGGAAAACCATTGATCTTATACATATCAACCATTGATTCATCATTGGGGGCACTTCTAGCACAATAGGATGAAAATAAAAAAGAGAGAACTATATATTACATTAGTAACACATTGGTTTCTTATGAAATGAACTACACTATAATAGAAAAAGCATGCTTGACATTAGTCTTTGCATCACAAAAATTGAGACACTACATGTTGGCACATTCCATCAAGCTAGTAGCTAAGATTGATCCACTCAAGTATCTTCTCAACAAAACAACACTCACCAAAAGATTGGCAAAATGAGTCATGGTACTTACAAAGTTTGATATTGAATATGTGGAATGCAAAGCCATCAAATGATAGGTAATTGCAGATCAACTTGATGAAGCTCCACTTGAAGACACTCAACCACTGCATATAGAGTTTCCAGATGAATCAATAATGCACCTTACTCAACTATCCTGGAAGATGTTCTTTGATGGATCTTTCACCCAAAATGGTTCCGATGCTGGAATACTATTTGTTACTCCTCCGAAATATTCAATCCTGAAGGCTTACAAGATTCTTTTCCCTTGCACAAACAATATTGCAGAGTATGAAGCTTTGGTAAACGGGATCAAGCTAGCTATTGAATGGAAGGTTCTAGAGTTACATATCTATGGATATTCTCAACTAGTTATTAATCAAATCAATGATACATATTAGACTCGAGATGAGAAAATGATGCCTTATAAGAGAATGGTTGATGATCTCAAGAAGTATTTTACTTTTGTATCATTCCAATAGATGCTATGGCCACCTTGGCATCTATACCTGAGTTACAAGATTCAAATTTTCGCTTTGAATTCCTGGTGGAAGAGTTACATTACCCTGCCTATGATTCTCCTAAGTCCCAGATAGTTTGTTCTATTATTGGACATGACTCATCTCGATATAACCATATTTACTCTTATCTACGTGACCAAATTATTCTAGAAAATCTTACCCATAATGAGAAAAGGAACTTAACCCGAAATGCTTCACGGTATGTCATCATTGCTAGCGATTTGTTTAGATGAAGTTTGGATGGTACATTGCTTAGGTGTCTAGAAACTAAAGTCTAAACATGCATTATCGGAAGTCCAAGAAGTTATTTGTGGATCTCATCCGAATGGTCTTACTTTAGCTCAGAAACTACTAAGGGCTGGCTATTACTGGCCAGACATGGAGAAGGACGCTATAATTTTTTCTAAAACTTGTGAGAAGTGTCAATTACATGGAAATCTCATACATGCTCCAACAAGGGATCTCATACCCTTCATCACACATTGGTCTTTCCAGTAATAGGCCTTTGATCTCATTGGTCATATCTATCCTGCATCATCCAACGAACACAAGTTTATCATAACTGCCACTAAGTACTTCACTAAGTGCGTAGATGCGGTTCTGCTCATCAAAGCAATTGGTAAACAAGTAGCTATGTTCATTCTAAATCATATCATTTGCAGGTATGGGATACCTTCATCCATCGTGACTGACAATGGATGACAATTAAAGAATAAAGATCTGGATGAGCTCTGTAAGAAATTCAAAATTAGACAACACTAGTTATATATATATTACCCTCAAGGTAATGGACAAGCTTAGGCATCTAACAAAAACCTGTTGATTATCTTACACAGAACAGTAAACAAATCTGGGAAGGATTGGCATCTCCAACTCAATCCTGCATTATGGGTTTATAGAACAAGTATCAAAACACCTACTGGGGCTACACCTTTTTCTTTGGTGTATGGGTCTGAAGCACTATTACCTATTGAAGTAGAAATACCATCTCTAAGAGTTTCTTTGCAAGGTCTTGTTACTAATGAAGAATATAGGATAACTAGATTGCAAGAACTTGAATTGCTGGATGAACATCGGCAAGTGGTGTTTGATCATCTCAGAGTGTACCAAAAGAGAATGTCTAGAGGATATAACAAGAAGGTTTGACAAAGAGAATTTCAGGCTATTGACCTAGTTCTGAGACAAAATCCTAAAAATCAACAGTTTTGAGACAACAAAGGGAAGTTTGAACCCAACTGGTTGGGTCCCTACATCGTTACTACAGTATTTGGCTCTAGTGCCTATCAACTCTCAACATCAAAAGGAGAACAACATTGTTGACTCCACTTATTTGTATGCTACAGTTCTTTGTCTGTTTTGAGGGAATTTTTTTATCACGCAATCTGGGTCCCTGCGAAATCTGTCCAAGGATATGAACGAAAAAAGGGTCATTGCGGACAAGATAATTCATATTGCACATGAAAAGAAAGGAACTCTAATCTACCTGCTATGTTTGTTATGCTTAGTGATGAAACTTAAGCATTTTAAATCCAATGACTAGGTTTAGGTGGCATTTCATTTTGCATCTCATTTATATTTCATTCTGTATTTTGTGAATTTAGAGTGATTTTGGTATGGTAATAATCTCTTTATCTTTTGAATGAGAGTTGGATGCATCATCATTTCTTAGCTAAGCGGTCTCTTTTTCATCATTTCTCTGATCAAGTACTTGTGTATTGAGATGTTAGCTGCATACATAAGCATCTTATATAGATTCATTACCACTCATTTGCATTCATCTTATTGCATAAAAAGAAATTATATATATATATATATATATATATATTTGCATTACTCATTACTCATTTTCATCATTTATTTGCATATGAAAAGAAACAAAAACAAACATTCATATTCATCTGCATTACATACATCCATGCTAAATAAATATGCATACATATAGAATAAAGCATATAGAAGACGTCTCATAATTGATCGACACAAGTACTATGAAATCCAATCAGATCTTGTATATATAATCATCAAGTCTCAGGGTACAAAATAATGTCAACTGACATGTACAAACTCCCATCGGAGAAAGAATCATAAGGGCTACAAAAAATGGGTGTGTCTACAAAAAATCTTTGAGCTACAAAAAGAAAATCTATCTCTCGACCTCTCCCTCATCGCCTGGTGGAGGAGGTGGAGCCTGCTAACTGAGATCCTGATGAGGTGCCCAAGCTCCCTCAGATCGAGCCATATACTGTGAATATGGTACAACCTACTATGCTAGTGGAACAGTTACGTTGTAAGCCGCATCATAATAGGCTGCCCAACTTGTCTGATGAAGAACCTCATGTCACAAAGAGTCTCGCTCTGCTCTCGTCTCTGCTAATTGACGGTCTCGCTCTGCCAGCTGAGTCTATGACACTTTCAACTATGACTGTAACCTCGCTAGGTGTGCTCTCATCGACCGCGTTGTGTTGGCTCCCTCATCCCTCACAGGCTCTCTGCCTCCATCTCCTCCTCCATCTCCTCCATCTCCACCTCTAGCTCCCCCCTGCTCCTCTCTCCTTTATCAAACCTATCTCAGCACTACTCTCTCCTCCTCTCCTCCACCCTTCGGCACTCTCACTCCACCAAGTATCACTCCAACCATACTTAGGGATCCACCCTCTCCTCTCTGTTGTCTACCACCAGTTGGTACCATGCTACTGCTAGCACCAGGATCACCACCTGCCCGCCTCAGAGCCTCGGCTCTTTGTCCCTATCTCTATCCCTGTCCCTGTCCCTGTCCATGTCCCTGCATGAGGGCATTATCCTCTATCTCCTCTATGTGAGGTACCTGCTCATCATAACGTCCCAACTGATAGAACGCATTGGGATATCAGGATCTCTGAAAAATATGTCCAATAGCTAGTAACCCAGGAAGTTGCGTTGCATCATAATCAACCTTATCCCCAACAAAAGGGCTATGGAGAATCCTGTATACATCCTTAGGAGTGATGGTCATCTCCCCAAATGGAAAGTGAAATGTGTTATGCTCATAATGGAATCTCTCTACAAGCACAGTTAGCATTTTGTGATTCACACGGATATCAAGTAAATCAAGAAGGTGGGTCAATCCACACAAATCAATATGAGCCCGGTCAACCTCTAACAACTAACGCACTAAGGTCATCATCAGTGGATATACACATCTGAAAAGAACATGAAGCAATCGAACTTGCAAAAAACCAAACAACAACCATTAGAAAACATTTCAAGTAAGCATATAAGAGAAGCAAAACATCACACAAATTCAACTACGTCAATTGCAAAATCAAAATTTCAAGTTTACACCTTTAAAAATGCTCACTGTTTTCCAAACGACAAAACATCACAGGGGCAGAAACTCGTATGAGTCAGAAATAGACCTAGTACGACAAAAGACTCCCATATGACAAAAGACTAGCCCTAGGACGATAAAAGGGGTTCTTTTGAATGTTCTTGTATGATATAAGGGTAGGCCTAGAATGACAAAAGTGATGGACTAAAATGAAAAAAGAGACTTAATCAGTTTGTCATACGAGACAGGATCCTGTCTCGCATGACAAAATGAGAAAGCCCGACTTAAACGTGCCAAAAATTGAAAAATTCAACAAAAAAAATTCAAAATTGAAATGAATAACAGGCTTAAGATAGATCACTTACCGCTGGCTCATAGTTTTGAGGTCGACTATGTCATCTTTGGCGCTCAAATCGATGCATATGAGTGGGAACCACCATTTTTCTTCACAAAAATCTTTTTGAATTTTTAAACTTGGAGGGTTAAAATGAATTGAAAATGACACTTTTACCCCTTATATAGCCAAAACCCTAATTTTTCAACTTGCTTTGATGGACATGAAAATTGTACCCTTAGCTAATTTCCCTGTTCTGATTCCATTTTCGGGATCGAAATCAAAATTTGAGATCATTTTCCTAGTTAATTTCACAATCTGGACCACTTAGCGCTTTTTCATCAGATGCTCATTCTCGCTTAATCTTTGTGCTCAATTTCTCATCAATCAACGCTGAATCTCAATTTCAATTCTACATATCAGCTTTGTGCTCAATTTCTCATCAATCAATGCTGAATTTTCAAAAATTGCTCTAAATCAATTTGTGCTCAAATTATTATAATCGCCAAAAATTGTCTATAATCATGTACCCTCGCTATCTTTCGATTTTGCTCCCGAGGGGGCATACTGATGACCTCATGACCTCACATCTTCAAAGTTGAGAAAATTTTCAAATCTTCATCAAAGTCGAGCAAAAAAATATTTTTCAAAATAAAGAAAATCAAATTCTTATTGCTAAGGGGCATCTCAGCTTCATCGCTTCACACCAAGTCGAGATCTCTCGATCATCTGAATTGAATCGATTGCTAGGGGCATATCAGTTTCATTGCTTCAAATCAAGCTGATATTGTCTTCATCTAAAGCAGTCTCTTAACGTTAATCAGGTTCATTGCTTTTCATCAAGCTGATTATTCGTTTAAACTCAATCAAGAGTTTAAAGAGTATCTTCGATCACATGCTCAATCTAAGCAAGTGTTCAGTTTCATCGCATCAAATCAAGCTGGCTAATTTATCTTCACTCATCGTATCTTGATCCATCAAGTTCAAGATTGATTTTATCTTTGCTCGTTGAGTCTAGTTCAATCAAGTCCTAGATCAGTAAGATCTACTTCTTGATCAATCAAGTTCAAGTTCGGTATCTTTGCTCTCTATCTTTCCTAGTTCAATCAAGTTTGGGATCGGTATTGCTTTAATCAATTTTGTTCAACTTCATCGCTTCAAATCAAGCTAAACACCTTGCTTTTCATCTAGTTCATGATCAATCAAGTTCAGAACTGGCATCTCCTAGACATCAACTATTCTTTGAACCAATGCGCTTCTCGCACATTAATTCAAAGAGGGGAAAATGTAATACCCTAAAATTGGTCATTTAAACCATGGGCCCCTAATCTCAACAACATCACCAAGGTCCTAACCAAAGGCAATTAAATCAATCTTGAGCACATTAATTAATTCTTTAATCATCAAATATTGCATGGCAAGTCAATTACTCAATATTAATTAAATATTTATTTAATTAATTGAATCATTCCAAGAATATCATTTTGATAAATTATCCTATTTAATTTATTAAATATCCTAGCATATTTAATTAATTAATAAATTTACCATTTAATCATGCAAAAAAGAATTAATTTATTACAAAAGAGAAATTAATCACAAAACAAGAGTTAAATTGAAAATAAAATAAAAGAATTAAATTGAGAGAGAAATCAAACTTGAGATATTATTTCTTTCTTCTAAATTGAGAACTTAAATTGGAAAAGAAATTAATTGAATTATTAATCATTCTCTAAAATTAGAACTCAAAGCTTTTGAGAAAAAGAAGTTCAGTTGCATTAAAAGACTCTTTTCTTGAATAAATCAAAGAATTGTCTATTTTTATCACAAATGCATGGAATTAATTAATTCTTATTTCTAATGCAACTTGAACTTCTTATTTGAATGCATTTCAATTAAACTATAATTGAAATCTATCTCAAGGTTAACTGAACCTGATTCCTCAATTATTTCAGTGAATTCTAAATTGTTCTTTTTCTTGATCTCTCTTGTGAATTTCTATAAATTCAGCCTTCAGCTCTCATTCAAATCACCCCAAAGATATTTGAGAAACACCTTGGAGATTATTATTATGTTGATTTTGCTCTGGAGTCATTGAAGATATTGTGCTTGCTTTTTTGAGATTATTGCATCTTAGTTTGGCTTTTTCCATATTGCTTGAATCATTAATGCTTGAATTATTCATCCATCTTGCATCCATATAGTTTAATATCATATAGATTAAATCCTTCATCTTGGTGTAATCTAGTCACTGATATTGCTTATAAAAATCTGAGAGCAATCTTATACTCGCATCTTTTAGAAGGCAATTAGTCTCTTTGTTATGGTTTATTATTTATTGATTTACTAACCATACATGTAATGACTTAATTGAAGTGTTGTGCTTGCAGCTATCAAACCTTATTTCACTTTTTCACACACACACACATATGATACCTTAAAATCCTCAAACCCACTTAGAAGGTTATTCATTCTTCTGATATGTTTATCCAGGTGTCAGGCCTTCATCCATCCCCTAGCAATACCATTCACCACTATCTAGGAATCCCCCTCAAGATGGAGTTTTTCACCTCCAATTTCTTAGCCAAAAGAATGGCTTCAATTGCCGCCTAACACTCAGCTTCATTGTACGTACCATCCACCAGTCTCTTAGCTCCAAGAGCAAGAATACTTCCACTCTCATCACGGGCTATGACCCCTGCCTCAGAGATCCCATGATTCCCCCTTGAAGCCCCATCAAAGTTGATCTTGGTCCACCCCTTATCTGGCGGAACCCAATCCTGACTTTTATCTCTCTTCCTAGAAGGATTAGCCCTCAAAAGCCCATTAGCAGGCCTGTATTTATTTAATATTTATTCTTTTATTAAATTGTTAATTTGAAAAGATTAATTTATTTAATTCATTTTATGTCCTTCTATTAATTAATTTAATTGAAATATTTATTAATTAATTCATTTATCTTTTTTCTCTAATCAATTAATTAAATATCTAATATTTAATTATTCCTTCAATCAATTAAATATCTAATATTTAATGATTGTTCCTCTATCCTATAGTCTCAATTATTAAATAATTTCTAAATTATTTAATTTCATTTCCAACTCATCTTCCATCTCCACTTCATCTTTCCTTTGCCAACTCATCCATCATGTGGCTAAATTAATTCAACAAAACTAAAATAAATAAATAAATTATTAGCCACTTATCTTCAACTTCCAAAATAAATGAAATAATGTATACATACACATATTTCATAACCTTCTTCTATATTCTCTCCAACATCCCTATATCTTAGGAAGGACTTGAGTCCACTTGTCCTCTCATGCCTAAATCTTCTCCAACCATCCCTAGATTTCCTCAGTCAGCAACCCAGTCAAGGTGAGATGAGTGACACTTGTCTTCTCCTTCCCCCTTTCTCTCGACCTTCACCTTTGCTCACAACCATCCAAATTTGTAGATCTGATCATGATCATTGATCTAGGCCACATCATCTTATCCTCTCAAAGTCTATAAATGTGGGAGTTTGAGTTGAGAAAGAGATAGTCTTCAAGTGAGTTTTCAAGTTAACAATTTGAGAAAACTTATGCATCCGTGAGTTTTAAATCTTGAAGCAATTAGCAATTTAGCATAATCGTTTAGTTTTAAATCATTTGTATTGCATATCATAGTATCAGTTAATTATCAATTATCAGTTTATTCTTCATATGCCATCTTGGAAGCTATCAATGCTTGTCTGAGAGCACATCATCTGCAACCAAGAACAGTGGAGTTAGGACACAATGAGACTTAAATCATGAAGGTAAAAATAGTGTTTTTATTTTATATCAATTTCATGTAGTTTCATTGGTTGAGTTTGGATTTCATGTAGCATTTCCTTTGTATTTTATGAAACTAACATGTTGCAAGTAGTATTCTGATGATGAAATTCAAGTTGACACACAAGGTCTTCAAATCTTCAAAACCTAATACTATCACTCTCATCTCAGCCAACAAATTCCTTCTCCTACTCAATGCGTCAACAAATTTGTTAGATTTCCCACTTCGATGCTTCAACACAAAGGTGTAACTCTGCAAGAGTTATACCCATCTCATATGTCTTTGATTCAACTTACTCTGACTGTTCAAATACTGCAAAGCTTGATGATCTGTATACAACACAAACTCCTTAGGCAACAAGTAGTGTCTCCATTTCTTCAAGGCTTGAATTATGGCATAAAATTCCTGATCATACATTGAATATCTCTTTCAGGTATCATTCAGTTTCTCACTGAAATAGGTTAATGCTCTCCCTTCTTGACTCAAAAAGGCTTCTATTGATCTTCCACTTTCATCACAATCCACTTAAAATTCCTTATTGAAATCCGATAAAGCTAACACATGTTGCTCTATCACTTTCTACTTCAACAATTCAAAACTTTTATTTGCTCTGATGGTCCACTTGAATTCCTTTCGATCTCCTCTCATGGTCTCAGTCATAAGGTTACAAACTGAACTAAAATTTATGATAAACTTCTGGTAAAAACTAGCCAATCCATGAAATGATGTTATGTCCCCAATGCTTTCCGATGTAGGCCACTCAACAATGGCGTTCACTTTCTCAGGGTCCATCTTCAAACCATCCTCGGATATCACAAATCCTAAATAGACTAACTCATCCTTCATGAAAGTACACTTCTTGATATTGATCAGCAACTTTTCTTCTCTCAACCTCTACAAAACTTGTCTTAACTGCAATAAATGCTCCTCTTTTGTTTTACTAAAAATCATAATGTCATCCAAATACATAATACCAAACTTACCCAACAATTTCTTCAATACCTCATTCATCAACCTCATGAAAGTACTCAATGCATTAGTCAATCCAAAAGGCATCACCAACCATTCATATAATCCTTCTTTTGTCTTAAATGTTGTCTTCCACTCATCACCTTCTCGGATCCTGATCTGATGATATCCATTCTTCAAATATATCTTTGTAAAGTATTTTGCTTTACTCAAACAGTCCATTATGTCATCCATCATAGGCAAAGGAAACCGGCATTTCACTGTGATCTTGTTTATTGCTCTTGAATTGGTACACATCCTCCATTCTCCATTCTTCTTAGGTGTTAATACACTTGGTATAGCACAAGGGCTCAGACTCTCCCTGATCAAACCTTTCTTCAACAGCTCCAGCACTTGTCTATTCAGTTCTTCATTCTCTGTTGGTGTCAACCGGTATGCAGCTTTGTTGGGCAAACTAGATCTAGGAACCAAGTCCACACAATGACTAATACTTCTCATAGGTGGCAATCCATCAGGTACATTATCTGAAATGATGTCCTCATATTCTATCAGCAAATCTCTTATCTCTTTTGGGTGATCTTGTTCTGGTTTCGATCTCTCAGTCTTCTTAGGAATTAAGGAAAAACACACATTCTCATGCCTTAGCCCATCCATGAATTTCCTTCCATCTACTAAACATATTTTGGCATTTGTACAGACTTCATTCTTCAAAGGTTCCTCCAAAGGTAACAAGGTTTGCTTCATCCCATTGGCCACAATAGTGTATGTATTCTTCCTCCCATCATGTATTCCCTGTCTATCAAACTACCAAGGTCTACCCAACAAAAGATGACAAATATCCATAGGCATAATATCACACAAAACTTCATCATGATAATTCCCAATTTTCAGTTTCACCAAACACTGTTCACTTACTAACAATTTATGCTCATCCTGAATCCATGCTATCTAATAAGGCTTAGGGTGTTTCAACCTCTCCAATTTCAATATATTCACCATCTCTTCTGAAACAAGATTATCTGAACTACCACTATTAGTAACAACTTTACAACACTTATCGGATACCTTACATCTGGTTTTGAACAGATTCTTCCTCTGCAAGGGTTCTTCATCTCCTCTGGTATGACACAAAGCTCTTCTCATCATCAATAGTTCTCCATATTTCAGTTTATTGTCTGATCTAGTGGGGTTTTCTTCCACCACTACTTCTCTTTCGATAGTCTATGTCTTCTTACACTCAAATGCATGATAACCTTCTCCTCCACAATTAAATCAAGTTCATCTAAATGTCCTATTATCTTGTCTTCCAAATTTCTCATTCTAGTAACCATTTGCTTCTCTCCTCCAATAGAAATTTCTATCATCCTTTCGGTATGAATTACCTCTTTGTTCACTTCCTTGTCCTTGTTCTGATCTGTATTGGTTCCTCTTCCTCCTTCAAATCTTCCTCCGCTAAACCTTCCACCTCTACCTCTCTGTCTCTGCACATGTCTTTTGTTCAATTTCTCTTTAGCCTTTAGTGCATACTGGTAATCCTCTTCAACACTCTCCAATTTGATCATACTGAGTTCATCTTGTATAGACATCTGCAATCCATTCAAATATCTTACAATTTATGCAACTTCATCATCAACATGTCTGGATCTAATGTTCAACTTGTAAAATGCTTCGGTGTACTCCTTCACACTAGATTCCTTCTATCTCAAATTCTGCAACTTTCGAAACAAATCCACTTGATAATTTATCGGCACAAACTTTGATTTCAACTTAGCAATCATCTGATCCCATGTCTTAATCTTTTCTTTACCTCTTCTTTGTCTATCAACTTGCAAATGTTCCCACCAAAGAGATGCATGACCTTTCAACTGGGTACAAGCATATTTCACCTTCCTCTCTTCTGCAGTGTTTTCAAAATAGAAATACTTCTCCATCTCTGAGATCCAATCCATCAATTCATCTAAGTCTAACTTCCCATCATATTTTAGTGGGTTAAAATGAGGTTTAGTGCTCGCCCTACTCAAAACCCTTAAAAACCTTTCTTCATCTGGATCAACAGTTGGTAAGTTTACTTGTTCTATCAGTGCTTCTTCTCCTTCATCTTCACTTACATTTTCAATATGTCGGCCTCTTCTCTGGGTTGTCTCCATGACTTCTAACCGGGCTGCTATTCCTCACAACATCTCCATCATAATAGGGTTTGCATTCCCATGCGCTCCACCATTCCTAGTTCCTCTTTGCACCATCGATTCACGCTAGTCCTCTGCCCTAAACAAAATTTAGGACATGCAACCTCAGGAATGAAAATTTTCTCTGATACCACTTGAAGCAGTCACCAGTGAGGAGGGACCTCAAAGAGATTAATTTGGACCACTCAGCAAGAGTAAACACAACAAAAACACACAGATATGATGGAGGCAATGCAGAACAAATAGTTTTATTGCATGAAATTTGATTACACCCAACCGGTAACAACTGGGTTACAACGTACCTGCACACAGGCCTGGTAGAATAGGTCACAACCAAGACCTTGAATCGAAAGATCTATCTTTTAGGCACAGTCCATCTATCTGATACTCTAATTAATTATAATTGATTACATTTTAAAGCATGATTACAAATATATATTGTATATGGTGAAAATGGATAACAATAATAACAATATTGAAAGGCTAAATGAATTCAACCACAAAACCCTAGCCTAACAATCAACAAAGATCCACCATAACATATGAAGATTACCTAAGACAATGCAAATCACATGAAATCACAAAGATTATACCATCACATGTCCAATAGGGTTTTGATCTCCATTCTTCCTATCTCCATTGATCTTGCTTGATATATTTGCTCTCAAATTTTATGTGCACAAGAGCTCAACAAAGAACGGAATGTGGTTGCAAGTAGGATCGTAGTGTAGTCAAGTCCTTAAGATGATTCATTAGGGTTTGATAATGAAGGAAGCATCTCCTTATATAGAAGACACTATAAGAAATGGAGGGATAAGATTGAGAGGTGCCAAAAAGGAGGTCGGCTAGGATTAGAGGGTAGGTAGAAGAAATAGTAAAATAATGAAAGAGGTAGGTAGTGTAGGAATTAAGAGATGAATGACATGTGTCATGTGTAGAAAAGGTTAATGAATTAATTAAATAAATAAAGATTTATTTAATTAATAGAAGAAGTAGGATAATTAAATAAATAAAAATATTTATTTAATTTAGGAAAATGATAATTTAAATAAATAAATGTATTTATTTAAATGAGAAATAAGGCTAGAAGAGGATAAATGAATTAATTAAATAAATAAAGATTTATTTAATTAATAGAAGAATTAAGCTTAGATAAATAAATAAATAAAATATTTATTTAATTAGACATGACAATTTTAGGTGTCTACATTTTGCCCCTCTTTGAGACAATGCGGCTTGTCGCGTTGTTTCAAAGAAGATAAGATGAACTAATACAGAGTTGCCCTAGAATGGAAATGATATGCCCCCTCGAGAGATTGGATGAAAATGTCTGAAAAGATTGCAGACAATCTCTCGATAAGAAAGAAAGGCTAGAATGGATTGACCGGGTAAAGTGACAAAGTCACGGGATAATGAAGACTGACCCGGAAAATGAAGGCGAGGGCTAGGGTAGGCTATAAGATAGACCACGAGGGAAAATACATCCTCATTGTCATCTACACATTCATAAGAGCATATTGCAGAGCAAAAATAGAGTAGGAGCAGTCAGCAGCGATGGCTTTCACTCACAGATTCAACCGCGTTCGTCGATTTCAGAGACCAGCAGAGGCAGAAGAGCCAGTAAGTACCACAAAACCTCCTCATACTTTGATGCATTTATTGTTGTCATTAATGCATGCTAGGTAATGTAATAAATGCGCGCTTATGTCAAGAAAGCGCGTTTGTGTCCAAAAATGTGAATTTGTGTCTTCTAGGTCAAATCGACAGTTCTGTGATGAACATATGCTGTCGATTGGATAAGCTGCTGAGGGGATACACTCAAGCAGGTCCTCTAGGAAGACTTAGGATAGATCAAGGCACTTTGTGATGAACAGTGAGTACCAAGATAGAGTACTTTGTGATGAACAGGGAGTACCCAAAGTATGAGCAGCACTTTGTGATGAACAGGGAGTGCAAATGTGAGTAACACTTTGTGATGAACAGTGAGTGTCACTAGAATAAATAGCTATGTGCATTTAGATAACGAGTAGCATTTTGTGATAAACAATGAATGCCATGATGACTGACATGATTTGATTTGCTTTACTGCAGGAGTACTTTCCATTGCTGGAGTCACGGGAGAGATTCCCGTCGACGCAGAGGTTGCGACCTGAGCTGTCGGTTGGAGACAGAGCTGCCATCGAGGAGATGGGTCTGAGACATGTATTGTATGTGCCTGAGTTTCGAGAAAACATGGGTTTGCTGACTGCGCTTGCTGAGAGATGGCACTCTGAGACGTGCACATTCCATTTACCGATGGGTGAGATGACAGTCACCCTTGAGGATGTATATAGGATTCTGCAGGTGCCGATCGATGGAGATTTGATCCCCTACAATCGAGATGGAGACTGGGAGGCAATACCCTGGATTAGAGATGAGGGTAGGACACGTGGCATGGGACACCATGACCGCTACAGGGTTAGCATTGCTGGCCATGATCGGAGGAGCGATCAGTGGATTCCTATGTCCAAACAGGGCAACACGGGGATTGGTTGTGGGCTGGGGGGAGCACTAGAGACACTGGTGACACAGCACACCAGATATGCCTGGGGACCATGTGTGCTGGCCCATTTATATTACGAGCTTAACCAGTTTGTTTATCACGGGTCAGTGGGATTGGGCTGTGGAGTGACACTATTGTAGGTTTGGGCTTACGAGCATCTGCCAGTGACGAGGTCGATACACTTCAGAGGCAGGGGACATGGACGCAGTTTTGTGCATCTGTACGATATGATCACCTTGCAGCCACGGATTGGCAGGTTGGAGCATTGGCGGTGGGTGCTAGATGATATCGATGTGGTCATATGGAGACCATATGTAGGCTGCGAGGAGTGGGAGGATGATGCAGTGGAGCTGCCCTACACCTTCCGGAGCAGGTACCTGATTGGGCAGATGCCCTATGTGCTAGAGAGGCAGCTTGTGGACAGGGTTTGCAGGCAGTATGGCAGGATTCAGAGGATGCCACGGGGCTCGGGTATGTATGCCCACACAGTCAGAGATCAGGTGTAGTTTGGACCGCTACTGTCATATGATCAGGCGCTTACACAGCTGGCAGAGATGGTGCCCCTACCCTGGGACATGTGGCCTGAGATTGAGGACACCGGGATGGATGCTGAGTATTCAGCATCTTGGGCAGAGCATCCATTCCCATGATTGACAGATCCAGGGGAGCTATTGGATGGAGATGGAGGTGGGGACGATGATGATGATGGTGGAGGTGATGGGGGTAGAGGTCAACAGCAGCGGAGGGGAGTAGTTGGGGAGAGGCGAGTTGCACCTCGGAGGGAGGGTGGGGAGGAGAGACAGGCTCAGGTGGTGAGGGGTCATGGTGGATTGCCCTTACAAGTACCAGCAACACAGGGTCCCAGGAAGGTACAGAGACAGGGACAGGTACAGGGACAAGTGCCAGTACAGGCATAGGAGTAGGGATGGAGACAGGTACAGGCACAGAGGCATGTACAAAGAAAGGTACCCGTATAGGCACCAGTATAGGTACAGGTACAGGGGCAGGCACCCGCAGAGGGGGAGCCATAGGTAGAGGCAGAGGGGGCTGACCCAGAGGAGGATGAGCTAATTGAGCTCAGGGAGATCTGCCAAGGCCAGGTAGATGAGATACAGGATTTGGAGAGGGAGAGAGATCGGCTCAGGACAAGGCTCAGAGATACTGAGCGGGAGAGAGATCGGGCTATCCAATGCTATACAGAGGCTGAGACAGCGCTGAGGGATGGGAGACAGGTAGCGGAGGACATAGGGGCAGGATATGCATATGTCCTATGGGCCAGAGAGGAGATAGGGTACTGGAGGGACCTCTACTATGGTGCAGTGCCAGCAGATCAGTGGGTGAGGAGCTTCCATAAACCATCACGTACAGTGACAGCTACGGGAGGGAGTCGGAGGAGGCAGGCATCTAGTGGTGGGGTCATGGGTCCTCCACCACCACCCGATAGAGGGGATGGACAGGATGATCCTGGGGCGGGTCCCTCAGGAGCTCAGATTCCACTGAGGCCAGGCGGCTCCGAGGGAGGGAGTTCATCATAGCCATAGAGGGCTCCCATTGTATTAGTGTTGTACCATTTTTTTGTATTGTAGACACCTGCAGGTGATTGTAGCCATATGATTTTGACATCATTGTATCATGACACTTTATATATATATATGAGATGATTCATCTTTGCGGTAGCTATATGCATGTGTACCTATGTGATGAGATGTTCTTATGTGATGCTTATGATATGGATGCAAATATGTATGTAATGCAATATTTTTGTTCTTTTATGTTTTAAAATGTTATGCCAATGCAAATGTAAATGTATGTAATGCATATGAATATGATAATGCAAATGTAAATTGTGCTAACAGGTGTTGTGTGCAGGATGTGATGCAGTTGTGATATCTATATGTATGTATGAAATGCTTATATGTGGTAATGCAGGTACAACTACATGAAATGCAAGTGTTTTTGGTGTGTCATTATACTCAGTCATATGATAGTAGGCTACACGGACTCAAGAAGGATGATGGAAGTCAATCGAGAAAGGGGGATGGAAGACAGAAGATATGAAAGTGAAAGAGGTTCTTGTGCGTTATCATCATTGAGCTTTATTATGGCAAGTAGGTTATGACAATCGAGGCATTTGTTCGACCCAGAAAGTCATTGTACCTGTTTGCATGGAGATAAGACAGTCACAAACAAGGAATGCCCCAATTCATACTAGACTCCCAGTGTCCTCATATCCTTGGACAAGTCATAGCATTACTAAGAGACAATCCACAGACAGCAAAAGAAAAATAGGAGACGATACCCCATCCTTGCCTTTCTAGTCAAAGACATCCTGGAGATAGAATCTCTAGTCAGAGACATCCTGGAAAAGCTAAAAGACATGTCACCAAAAGATGAAATCAAAAGAAAACTAAGACTCGACACCAACATCCACTGTAGTCCTCAATTTTAGTGTCTCTTGTCACTTGTATAAGTCTTATTCGATTGTGGTCACAATGTTTACTTTCACATAAAGGATAGATAGCACTGAACCATATGTTGTCTGAGTCTGTTGAAAGATTTGATTTTGTTGAAGCCCATTGTTGTTGTTGTGTCTCATCTGAAACTGACTGAATCCATGAAACTGATACTTTATTGCGGAGAAGATAAAACTTTATTGCGGATTGTGCGCGAATAGACTGAAGGAAGCTGGAAGAAACTATACTCCTTGAAACATGTGATGTTCTCAGTTCCACACCCATTACTAGACGTAGGATTTTGCCTTAGCCACAGATAGGATCTGATTTATTATGGATGGAAAATGATGAAAAGGAATGTTTATTATGAATGGCTAACCAATCTTGGGTAGATCAATTGACAAGCCATGATGGGAATGGGTAAGTTTATTATGAACGAATAGGTTGTGAGTGTGTGCAAAGTGAAAGGATGAAAGTGAATCCTGAAGGAGGGAGGAGAAATGTCTCTACGCATGGCACTGGTGACCCAGTTTTCACCATGGTACTTGCCTAGGGCGCCACCAAAGTGGTTTTCACCGTTGGACGAAATTATTTCTCTTTACTTTTTTCTATTTTTCAAATTTTTTTGTGTCACAAGGCGCCTGTTTGCCAGGTTTTCACCAAGTAACGATTTTTTTTTGTGTTTATGAATTTTTTTGTATTTTTGAATTAGTATATTCCAAAGAGCTATGTGTAGAACCTGCGAAGGTGCATGCTATTGATAGGATCCTCTAAAGGTTCACCTTCTGTAGTTGAGAGCTGATATGCCCCAGATCCATATGCTGCTGTAATGATGTAAGGACCAAGCCAATTTGGTTCGAACTTGCCCTTCTTCTCTCTGTCTTGCTGATTCTTGGGGTTTTCTTTGAGAACCAAGTCACCTACCTCAAATGTGCGAGGCTTGACCTTGTGATTGTAGCTGCGACTCATTCGTTGTTGGTAAGCCTTGAGATGATTAAAAGCAGTTTGTCTCCGTTCATCCAGCAGTTCTAGTTCTTGTAAGCGAGAGACCCTGTAATCTTCATCAGTGATGATGTTTTGCAAAGAGACCCGTAAAGAGGGTAACTCGACCTCAATAGGCAAGATGGCTTCAGCGCCATAAACAAGTGAATAGGGTGTAGCTCCTGTAGGTGTGCGGACACTTGTGCGGTAGGCCCAAAGTGCAGGATTGAGTTGGATATGCCAATTACGGCCAGCGTCGTCGACTGTCTTCTTGAGGATTTTAAGGATTGTTTTATTAGACGCCTCAGCTTGGCCATTACCTTAGGGGTAATATGGTGTGGAGAAATGATGGGAAATATGGAAGCGGTCACAGAGTTCACGAACATCCTGATTTTTGAAGGGACGCCCGTTATCAGTAATAATGGAAACAGAAATACCATATCAGCATATGATATAGTTAAGGATGAATGTAGCAATCTGTTTTCCAGTGACTTGTGTGAGAGGCACGGCTTCAATCCATTTTGTGAAATACTCTGTGGCTGTGATAATGAATTTATGACCATTAGAGGAAGGAGGGTGAATCTTGCCTATGAGATCAAGTCCCCACTAACAAAAGGGCCAAGGAGACGCAAGTGGTTGTAGTTCTTGTGCTGGCGCATGTATGAGGTCTCCATGAATTTGACATTGCTTACATTTCTTGACAAATTGATATGAGTCTTTTTCCATATTGGGCCAGTAATATCCAGTCCTGATAAGTTTCTTGGCCAAGGTAGGACCACTAGCATGTGGACCACATATCCCTTCATGCACTTCACGTAACGCAATCTGAGCTTTGTCGCTTTCTAAACATCTAAAAAGAGTGCCATCTAGACCTCGCCAGTATAGGATATCAGCTAAAATGACATATCGAGAGGATTGGCGAATGAAGGTGCGACATTGGTTATCTGATAGATCGGGAGGTAGGGTATTGTCGCGAAGGTATGTGAAGATAGAACCATATAACTGGGATTCGGGACCAACAATGCATATCATTTCAGCAGGAGTGATCTCATATGAAGGAACCAATAAGTTGTCCACCAAGAACTCATAGCAGGTCTCATTTTGAGGTAGATCAATCAGTGAAGCAATTGTAGCCATGGCATCTGCAGCACGATTCTGCTCTCTTGGTATCTGCTCAAAATCTATCTTTGTGAAGTGTTGTTTCAAATCATCCACCATTTTCTTGTAAGGCAGTAATTCTTCATCTTTTGTTTGGTAATCATCAGTTGCTTGATGGATGACAAGTTGGGAATCCCCAAAAACATGAAGTTCCTAGATCTTCCACTGAACTGCAATTCGTAATCCAGTTGTTAATGCCTCATATTCCGCTATATTGTTAGTGCAAGGAAATGATAAGCGGTATGATTTTGGTATAGAATCTCCTTGAGGAGTTATAAAGAGAATACCAGCTCCTGCCCCATGCTGTGTATGAGCCGTCAAAGTATAGTTGCCATGGCTTTGCATGTGATATTGTTAAAATGGATTCATCTGGAAATTGTGAATTTAGAGGAACATCATCAATCATGGGGGCATCTGCTAACTGATCTGTGATGGCTTGTCCTTTTATTGCTTTTCTGTCCACATACTCGATGTCGAATTCACTCAGGATCATTACCCATTTGGCCAGTCGCCCCGTAAGTGTTGCTTTATTTAGAAGGTATTTTAATGGATCAATTCTTGCAACCAACTTAGTCTTATGAGTGAGCATGTAATGTCGTAATTTCTGTGAAGCAAAGACCATGGTGAGACATGCACGCTCGATTGGTGTGTAGTTTAGCTCATATCTCACCAATGTGCGACTAATATAGTATACGGCCTTTTCCTTGCCCCCAGCAATTTGTTGTGCTAAGAGTGCTCTCAGTGCTGTTGGAGTAGCTGATATGTATAGTAGCAAAGGCTGATCTGGAATTGGTGGCATCAGAATAGGCGGATTCAAGAGATAATCCTTGAGCGTCTGGAAAGCTTGTTGATAGTTATCATCCCATTTGAATTTGATATTTTTATGTAGCAGGTGTTGAAAAGAATTACACTTATCTGTAAGTTGTGCTATGAATCTTCGTATAGACTGGAGTCTCCCTTGTAAGGATCAAAGTTGACTGATATTTCTGGGTGGCGGCATGTCCAAGATAGCCTTGACTTTTGCTGGATCGACTTCAATTCCTCCTTTGGACATAATGAATCCTAGGAGCTTCCCGAAGGTTACTCCAAAGACACATTTCTTGGGGTTTAATCTTACTTTGTATTTTTCCAACCGATCAAAGATGACTGAAAGTATGTCCAAATGTGTAATTCTGTCTACTGATTTGCCCAAGAGATCATCAACATAATCTTCCACAGTTATGTGCATGAGATCATGAAAGATAGTGGTCATTGCTCTTTGATATGTAGCACCTGTATTTTTTAGCCCAAAGGGCATGACATTCCAACAGAAAGTTCCCCAAGGACAAGTGAATGATGTTTTGTGTTGATTTTCAGGTGCGATCCTTATTTGATTATAACCAGAAAATCCATCCATTAATGATAACATTTCATGACCTGCTGTGAGATCAACGATCAAGTCAATATTTGGTAATGGGAAGTCATCTTTTGGACAAGCTTTGTTGATGTCTCTAAAATCTGTACATATTCTGATACTGCGATTTGGTTTACTGATAGGTACTAAATTGGAGATCCATTCAGGATAATCAATTGGGCGTATGAATCCGATATCCAATAACTTCTCCAGCTCTGCTTTGACTATTAATGCCACTTGTGGATGCATTTTTCTTAATTTCTGTTTCACTGGCTTTGCCCCCGGTTTGACTGTCAAATGATGCATTACCAAATCCGGATCTAGTCCAAGCATATCAGCGTATGACCATGCAAAGTTGATTTGTCGCTTTTTGAAGAAGCTTATAAATTTTGACCTTTCGGACTCTATCAATGATTTAGCCAGGAATATGTTATGTGGAACCTCTTCTGTACCAATGTTTGTTTTGATAGTTTCCTCTACCAACATGGATGATTTTTCCTCATATGATGATGGGAGAATGTTGAGCCTTCCATCTTCGGGCGCCTCAGAGAGGTTTTCACCCTAAGATACGTCCTTTCTTTTTACTTTTTTGGGATCAGATAATTCCATAGTGTGGTTTTCGCCATAAGACCCTTGATTTGTTCTTATTTTCACATTTTTGCGACTGGAAGGTCTGACACCCTCACCAAAATATGCCATGTTGTTGAGTTCTATAGTGTATCCTGCTTTATGGTCCCCAAGAGGGAGATCATCTCGTATGCCAAGATAGTCAATAACAGCTTCATCATTTTGGAATGTGTCAAACTGTGCTAGTCCTTCATAATCCCAGTCAATGAGTTGGTGGTGAAAAAGGGGAAGGCCTTTAATGTTTTCGGAGTTTGCGGGGTCGAGAGTGAAGATGTGGTTATATTCGGGTATGTCGAGGTAATTATCGAGGTCATCGATGGCACTCTCCTCATCAGTCTCGATCGCGAACGAATCCAAATTATCATCACTAGTAGCGCATTCCGGAACAGGTGTTCTCATCCTATGTGATTTCAACCTAGAACTTTGAGACAAGGATTGTGTAGACTCCTCATGGGTTGTTTCTTGACCAACTCTGAATTTGTTATAAAACTTCTCCTCTTCTGTGGGTTCATCTGGCTCTCTGAATGTCTCGGTGAGCTCATAGTCACTGGAGGATTTGTCTGAACCCCATTCCCATTCATTGGAATCTGTGGAATAGCAATTCTCTTGTTGAATTTTGGCAGCTTTGATTTGTAAGGCTTCTTCTGTCCTTTGGGTGTGGACTTTGGAAGTTAAGAAACCAAGTCCTTTCGAGCGTTCCTTCCTGAAAGTCAATTCAGGTTGTAAAGGTTCAATGATGCCTTCCTTTCGTAACCCCAGAGGGCTTTTTCCATCATACCCAAATTTTTGTAGAATTTTGAAGCCTTTGCCATATTTCTCACATGGTAGATTGACATGATCTTGTGTTTCCTCTTCATTATCTCTGAAAAGCATTTGGTATAAGCCTTCCTCTTCTAGTTTGCCCCATCTTTGAAAGGTAGTAGGGTCCCATTTGAGCGTCATGATGGAGATTTGCTTGTTAGGATGTGGTCTTCCATATTCTTTTGGGGAACTCATGACTTGTCTTAAGTACATGGTCTGATTGAAAGTATATTCCCCCATGCCTTTGTCCTGAAACTTGCCTCTAAGCTCACCTTGCTTGGATGTCGAAGGTTTTAATGACTCAGGATCAATGTATGTCGATGAAGGAACAGCCTCCCGATTACTAGGAATGATGGTCTCAGTCTTTGATTTTAGGTTATTGCAATATATGAATGGATTAGGATCGCCATTAACTGTTACTTCCACTCCATTATGAGGAAACTTAATGCATTGGTGATATGTGGATGGGACTGCCCTCATTTCATGGATCCAAGGACGTCCTAATAATATGTTATAAGTGAGATTTAAATCCAGGACTTGACAGACCACATCCTTTGTAACTGGTCCCACTCTGAGAGGTAAGATGACTGTAACCTTGGATGAACGCTCTTCATCATCATATGCCTTAATGGTGATCTTGTTTGTAGAATTCACAGCTTTATCAGAATATCCAAATTGTGTGATAGTGCTTAATGTGCAAATGTTTAGACCTGCTCCTCCATCTATCAGGACTCGTTTTATTTGATGTTTGTGTATGAAGGCTTCAATGTGTAAGGGTGCATTATGCGGCTGACTTACAGAGGCGTCATCAGCTTCTGTGAATGTAAGGGAGTGTGGAACGGAAAGGTATCCCACCATGGCTTGAATTTGGTCCACGTTTAGATCAGTAGGAACAGCAGTATCTCTCAAGATTTTATCAAGAATGGCTTTATGTGCGGGAGATATGCGTAATAGTTCAAGGATTGAAATGAGCGTGGGTGTCTTCCCTAACTGTTCTACAAGGTCATACTCAGGTTTGGTTGATGAAGAGGCAGTGTTTTTAGCTGGAGCACCTTGCAAAGTGATCTTACCTCGACGGGTTGTAACATGACACTCAGAGGTAGGTTCGGAAGAAGATCCAACACCTTTTAGGACAATCCTGGGTCTCTGAGTAGAATTCTCAGATGCTTTGTCCTTGATGATAATAGTAGAGACGTAATTGTCCATCGAGATATTATTGATAGTTGAATCATAGTTGTAAGGTGCTCTAGTATAGTTGGCTTGGTCATCTGTGGCTTTAGCTTTTCCCTTGTCATGTTTTGGGAATGGTTCCTTAAACATCTCATGTTCTTGATTAGACGAATGTCCCTCAATCTCAATGTCACCTCTATCAATGAGATCTTGTATGATGTTCTTCAGTCTATGACAATTTCCTGTCTTATGACCTTTGCTCTTATGAAATTCACAATATACATCATCATTCCACCAATTTGGTTTGACCTTTGGTTCATATGGCGGGAAATCTGGAATTGTGATCACCTTGTTTGCCACTAACTTCTTGAAAACTGACTCAAGTGGTTCTCCCAATGGGGTGTACTTCCTTCGTGATCTGGAAGTTGTTTGAGTATTCACTTGATTGTTGGTAGAACTTGATCCAGAAAAAATGAATTTGGGTCGCACTGTGTTGGCATCCACAACACCATCATTGACTGTGTTCTTGTTTTTATTCCAGAATCTTGGCTTATCTTTTCCTTTAAATTCATCTTTGTTTTCCCTAAATATCTTAATGACTCCTTGTTCAATTAGGACCTTTTCTATCGCTAAGCCTTTTTCGATAACGTCCTTGAAGGTAGACAAAAAAGCTTTCCTTAGATCATAGCCAATGTCTTTGTTAACATTCTGGGTGAACATCTCTACCATTTGTTTTTGTGGAATTTCACAAGAGTATCTGCTAGCTAGATTTCTCCATCTTTGTAAGAACGATGCAAAAGATTCTCCCTCTTTTTGCCTGGTGTTGCACAAAGTAGTGACTGATATGTCTGTCTCTATATTGTAGGAGAAATGTTGAATAAATGCCTCTGCTAAGTCACCCCATGACTTAATACCAGGTGGAAGTTGGGAGAACCATTCCATAGCTTGATCACCTAAGCTTTGTGGGAATAATCTCATCAAATATGTCTCTTCTGCTGCTACCTCAATGCAAGCTGTGAAAAACTGTCTTATGTGAGCCTTAGGATCCCCTTTTCCTCTATACTTATCAAATTTAGGCGTTACAAAGTGTGTAGGAAAAGGAGGCATTGGAATGCTCCTATCAAATGGATAAGGACATATGTCTCTCATTGTGTATGTTGGCTTCGATGTATTTATGTCCTCCATTTTCTTTTGTAAGTCCCTGATTTGTTGCTCCAAATTGCTCTTAGGTGGAGATCGACCTCTTGGACCATATCCTATGTTTGAGGTACCCATTGAAGGAGGTGCATGTTGCATATATGGATTATTGATCATACACATGTTCATATGGAGGAGGTTTATAATGATGTTGCGTATATGGACCACTTGGTATAGATTCATGTTGAGGAACCCCATATCTATTTTGCGCATGTATACCATATTCTACAGGCATGTCATGTTCTATTGTGTTGCCCCCAAATTTGACATGAGGTTTCCTTGTGTCCAAATTTTGAGCATGCCTTTGAACATCCAATTGTTTTGGTTGATCCGTAGCTTGAGCATATCTATCTACATAAGACTTCCATGATGGTCTACGAAGGTAAGTATCATATGTTTGACCATGTGTATGTGGGACCTCTGGTTTTTGAAGCAAAGACGATGGTGATTCAGGCACCATATATGGTCCTCTATTTCCTCCACTATTACGTCTCCTTTGATCCATATTGGAGTGAGGTTGTTGCAAAGGTCTATGTTCCATTATTTGAGACATGTCAAAATCATGAGGTATCTTGGCTCCACTTTGTGCCATCATTTGTAAGAAGTATTGTCTATCCCTCCTCATTATTTCCTCAACCAATCGATTGAAATGGGGATTCATAATGGATTCTTCCACATCTGCTGAATGTATTGATAAGTTGTCCAAATTGTCATTGTGTGTAACATTGTTGTTTGTAGTGCCTGTGTTTTCAACATTTGGAATGTTTCTATAGACATCCATGTCAGGTAATGTAGTGTGATCAGTGTTGAAAAAGATATCATTCTCATACTCATAAGAACTCATGTTTGCGGACTCTTGAGCCTCTTTAGTTTCTCTCCTAGATTTTTGAAGACGGGTTTCAACCATGAACTAGGTATTGACCAAGATGTGTGAGACTAGATGAAAAATGGAAAGAGTATGGAAGACCAAGAGTTGGATGGAATGTAAATGAATCTGAAGTGTACTTGCAATGCCCAAAGTGTAAGACCAAGTACGTATGTAGTAGAGTAGGTGTGACTTCCAAAGAGAGGATAGTTTCTCTTGATGAGGTACGCTGACCTTGACCCTAAGTAAGACCAAATGAGACCCAAGGGTAAGAAACCTTGATAAGGGACCACCTAGCAAAGTGTTGTTGTATGTAATGTGTTGACAAAGTATAGTGAGGACAAGCAAATGACCTTTTCACTCAAGTTTAGACAAGTGTGAATGTAAAGAAAGATGTAAAGCAATGATGGATTTTGTGAGACCCAAAGACAGGCTGAATGCTAGATGAAACCTGGAGAAATGACCTAGGAAGCTCAAGTATTCCGAAACTAATTTCTTTTTGTTTGCTGGACTATAAAAAAAATTATTTTTTTGCAATTTTGAACACAGACGCGCCTGTATACTGCACAGACGCGGTTACCCAACACAGACGTGTTTCTATTCAACACAGACGTTATTCTGCCCTTCACAGACGCGCCTATTCAACACAGACGCGGTTAAAACAGACACAGACGCGTTTCTAAAATTTGTGCAATTTTTTTTTTCCAATCTGTGAAGTCGTTTTGTTGTGACCAAATCTGACTATTTGACTATTTTCCGTGACAAGAGGACACAATGTTGATGAGGACTCAATGTTTGCAAGTGTTTAGACTGACAATGACTCCAAGAAAAGTGTGTTGTTTGATGTAAAATTGTTTTGCATAAACTTGAAGACACAAAAGACACAATGTTTTGCTGTTTAGTCTTGAATGTTTTGAATGTTTAACATAAGTCAAGCACAATTCTTATGGCTAGCCAAGACAATAGTTGTTGATCCCACATGGGGTTTTACCCCCGAGGCTACGCTAATCAGAGCGGATACTTAGATGCTTGACCTCACTGGCTCCACCCTCGGCACTCACTTCTCGGGTCAGCCAAGCATCAATCCCATGAAAACTCCCCATGGTGAACTTTGTATCTCTACTAAGAACCGTATGTGTGTGGGCCGCTACCAGAGGCCCGACCTCCTGCCCCAACAACTAGAAGGATTTGGGCTTCTAAAACAAAATGGTGCTAATAAGGGCATCCACTTGTGTGGCCATACATGCGGCACTTTTAGCTCTGTAAATACAGAAGGCTCCCATCCGGTAGGGGTTACGCCCTACAAATGATCAAATAAATTTGATCAAATGGGTTTATGGGGAGACATAGTGTCGGTATGAACTAATCAGCACACGTTATTCATAGTTTTCACCATGAATACATTTGATTATAGTGGTTCGGAAGAGGTGGGTTTTCCTCACTACCACTTGGGTCGTTCTCTTCTCACTAGTAGTCCTAATGACCACACGGGAAGACAGGCCCTCTAAAGATTAAACAAAAAGAGCCTATTGCTCAAGACACAAAAGACAATGATTCAATTTTAGTGCAGCAATGGAAGTGTTTGCTAGTCTATGAAAACAAGGCACACAATAAAAATCAAAAACTCTTGCCAAGGACCTGCAACAAAGAGTTGTTAGTAGTTTGGGTTGTTTGAAATAATCACCCCTTCCTGCAAACACACAAGTTAGGTAAATTTTAAAACCCAAAAGACTTTGTAAAAATAGGGGCCTTCAACCAAACGATTTTGCTTCCAAGACAAGCTGCTCCAATTTTGTTAGCTAGATCTGAAAATGTTAGTCCAAAAATAAACCAGATCTGAAACCCTAAATGCAAAATCCGAAAACCGAATCAATAAAATTTCCAAAATTTTGAAACAGGCAATACACAGATGCGATTACCTCCTACGCAGACGCGACTCCGCAATAGAAACGCGGTTCTGTGAGACACAGACGCGATTAAAAACCACAGACGCGCTTTCCAAACACAGACACGGGTAGAAATGACACAGACGTGATTATGTAACACAGACGCGCCTCCCTGGAACCTGCAAAATGAAATATTGACAAAACACAGACGCGGATCCAGTTGTCGCAGACGCGCCTGAAAATCAAAAATGCGATCCGAAAGTGCACAGACGTGAAAATACCGAAAATGCTGCCGAAAATGTCCAATTTGCAACTTCAAAAACACAAGATCTGCAACAAGGAGGTTAAATGCAAAGGGACAAGAGTCCCACCGGGCGTGCCAAAATGTATATGGTGAAAATGGATAACAATAATAACAATATTGAAAGGCTAAATGAATTCAACCACAAAACCCTAGCCTAACAATCAACAAAGATCCACCATAACATATGAAGATTACCTAAGACAATGCAAATCACATGAAATTACAAAGATTATACCATCACATGTCCAATAGGGTTTTGATCTCCATTCTTCCTATCTCCATTGATCTTGCTTGATATATTTGCTCTCAGATTTTATGTGCACAAGAGCTCAACAAAGAACGGAATGTGGTTGCAAGTAGGATCGTAGTGTAGTCAAGTCCTTAAGATGATTCATTAGGGTTTGATAATGAAGGAAGGATCTCCTTATATAGAAGACACTATAAGAAATGGAGGGATAAGATTGAGAGGTGCCAAAAAGGAGGTCGGCTAGGATTAGAGCGTAGGTAGAAGAAATAGTAAAATAACGAAAGAGGTAGGTAGTGTAGGAATTAAGAGATGAATGACATGTGTCATGTGTAGAAAAGGTTAATGAATTAATTAAATAAATAAAGATTTATTTAATTAATAGAAGAAGTAGGATAATTAAATAAATAAAAATATTTATTTAATTTAGGAAAATGATAATTTAAATAAATAAATGTATTTATTTAAATGAGAAATAAGTCTAGAAGAGGATAAATGAATTAATTAAATAAATAAAGATTTATTTAATTAATAGAAGAATTAAGCTTAGATAATTAAATAAATAAAATATTTATTTAATTAGACATGACAATTTTAGGTGTCTATATATATATATATATATATATATATATATATATATCGTTCCAAAGGATCCAATTGGCCCAAAAGGGATCGAAACCTGAAGAACAAGACCTAACATGCAAAATAAACAAGGTTGGCCTCCGCCAAGAGATTCCTCCGAAAAATCCAAAGGATGAAATGTATATCGTGAGGAAAGGTTGGCCACACGGAAAGGAACATCGAAATCAACGTCCAAGGCTCTGCAAGCTTCGAAATGGGTTTCGATATATCACCAGAATAGGTCTCAGGCAACCGGTAACAAAGGAACAACCGGTAACAAGAAACTATCATGGAAACTGGTAGTGATATCTTGCCAATAAGTGATCCAAATGAGATGCGGTCTGAAAGAAAGAAATATGATCAAATCTTCAAGTAGAATCCAACTCCATAGGATCCGGTGAGCCAAAATATGAACACACAAAAAGGAAAATTGAAACTACAAACAGAAAACAAACATAAAGGAAAATGTTTTTGGTTGATGCAAGATTGTTGTGAATCAGGGATGCTCATGCATCAATTAGTCTTTCTTCTTCCCTTAGAGTATCAATTGCCCTCCTATATTCAGAAAATCAATTTGTTCCTTCCAAGGTAATGCGTTTAATTTGGAAATGATGTCACTTTGTTCATTTTGCGGTCAATTTAAATAAGGTTGAATCATAGGAAAGTGGTCTTCATGGGGAAACACCATTCTCATTTGAAGCAAGAGAACAATCCATACTAAAAACTTGGCTAAAATGGGAATACAGGGACTAACAGTTCTTTGTCTACTTCGAGTAGGCACTAATACATTTCTTTGGCCAACTTCAGTGAGAAATAATGAGTCTATAAATTTTACTATTTCTTATTTATGAATTGGGTTTCAAACTCATTAAATGTTGTCTCATGGGAAGCAATATCATCTATTTGCAAAAATAGTTATGCCGCCTTTACATGCCTTTCTCCGTTTAATCTATCATAAATGAGTTGTACTTCCCAGATTTTCCAAAAGATTATGCCTTAGGATATGTAAGTCTTAGCAAAGTCAAACGATTGACAATCCTATCAATGAAGAAGTGTGTTGGGAAAGAGTTTAAAAATCATCCAACATGTCGACTTTAAAGCATTGACTTATACACTTGTTGGAATCAATGAGCACTGAGAGGGGGGGTGAATCAATGTTCTATAATTTTTAACCATGTTAACTTGTCCTTTTAACCACTTAATGCAAATGAACAAAAGGAAGATGTAGAAACACAAAGAAAATATCCACAACGCCATAACACTAGGATTTTTATGTGGAAACCCGGTCAAGGGAAAAACAACGGTGGGATTGAAACCCACAATATTAATATACTTTGTTAGAAGTATAGAAATATTACATAAGAAGAATGTACATGCATTCAGGCACACTGTCTAGAGCTCACTACTCAAATTACAATAAGGGATACAACCCCGAAAGGCTCACTTCCTTACAAAAATGATTACAGAAGATAATTGGAATGTCTGAACTGATAAACAACGTCTGCAAATGCCAAAATGCAATTATGGTTAAGCACAAAGTATACAATCTTACACTGATCTATCCTATAGTTTCATTATGTTCCAGAACACAAATCATTCACTTATGCACGTGAAACTATATACAATCACTCACAAAATACTTACCACACAACCATCGATATATAAATGACAATATCAATAACTCTTATATATCCATAGCATCAAACTAGGTCTTTTACATGTCAGCCCAAAAATGCATAACACACAAATGAAACATGTTCTCTAAGTCGGCTCAATCCAAACTCCAATACATATGCAGACAAAAATTAATCATCCATGTGCTTCCCACAAGTTGGCTAATAATCCTCAAACACAATTACAACCACCAAAATCAATCCACATAATCCACACGAGATTGTTGATGAACATCACGAGATTGTTGATGAACATTGATCTACCCAAAAACTTGTACACTGGACCTTCTAACTAACTCAAGAATTATCACCGGAGGCCACAAACCTGTAATATAGTAGATAACATTGTTAGGTCTCAGAGACAACTGAGAGGGGGGGGTCGGTGAATCAGTTGTCTAATAAATTCAAACCAAAAACTAATTAACCAACTTAATGCTTAATACCAGTAAACCAGTTAAGTATGTCGGTAGACAGTGTTAACAGTAAATTGCTATACCGGTAAAGATTAATGCATGAAACATAAACATAAAGTCATCCACAACACATAACACCAATATTTGTACGTGGAAACCCTATAAGGGGAAAAACCACGGTGGGAAACCTTACCCACAATCAGATGATACTACTGTAAATAGTAAGTGTACATAAATGGGGTCTGCACATGCAGAAAGGCCAACAGCCTAAAGCTCACTGCTCAATCACAAAATGGGAGTCACACTAACTACAGTTGGATGGTTAAATCCAATAAGAATGTATTGTACAAAATAGCATCTTCATATGCTGGATTCAGTACCGGTGTAATGTTGATATGCTTCTACAAAAACCTAGCTTCACCTTCAAATGATGTCTTTGTGTATACCTCTGCTTAATCTCGCATATACCTTCACACAATTCTTCTTCGCATTCCACATTCGATCTTACAAATAAGATCTTACATTTATACCATACCCTAAGACCAATTTTAGTAGGTCGGCTCTACAAAATATAAAAATAAAAACATTTTACAAATAATATAATATCCGATGCAATAACCGATTGAACATGTTGGCTTAATGTATTTACAACAATAATAAATCATCTCTATAGCGTGCCATGCTGATCTGAAAAAGATAAGCCTATCGGTGTAACCCTAGATAACCCTGGACCTATTTGCTGGTAAAAGCAAATATGCAAATATGAATATACCAATGATTAATTCTTTAAAACAAAGTGTCCACATGATGTCTTCGACATTACCAAGTTTCTTCCATATCATTCCAAGTGCCAGTGAACATTATATCCTATCGGTGAACCATATACCAATAACTGTGCAATAGTTACTTGCTTGCCGGTGAATGTTGTTGGATCTCCAAAGTGCTAGTGTTTCAGTAGGTGTTGACATCAATGAAAAGACCATACCAAAATACCAACAAACACATCCATGATACTTCTCATAGATCTGCAACACAAAATATTCAACATAGATGAAACACCAACCAAGATACTACACACTACCAATTGTCCTATTCTATCTCATGGGACCTCACCAAATCTCAATCACACTTCTAGTATGAACAAATAATGAACTACGAATGGTATTTTAACATCAGTTTCCATCAATGACAACATTTTATCATCTATGCAGTGTCTCTTGCCAACAATCTCCCCCTTTGGCATTGATGGCAACACTTAGTGAAAAATGACTAAGTGTCGGAACCAAAACTATACACTGCAACCAAAAATCCAAAATTGCAAAACTCCAAAAGACTCCCCCTAAGCTTATTACAACATTTTTCACTGCCCTACACTCCCCCTTTGACATCGATGGAAAAGATGGGGTTCTGGATGACAAAATTCAAGCCAAAATTTTGTATACATATATACACACAGTCCTTACAAAAACTTGAATATATTTGCGTAAGTATTCTTCGATGAATCCAAGTGGCTATCCCAACCCTTCTTGAGGCACTCTAAAATCATTATAAGCCCACTAAGCAGATATGCTTGTATCTCTGTTGATTTCAGATCTGTCGGTTCATTGCTAGCCTAAGCATTCTTAGCATCTTTAAGGGCACTGAGTAATGTGTCTAACTTGGGAGTGATGTGACTCCTATGTTCTCCAACTCTGCCAATAATCTTCTCTAGGTCATGGCTCAAACTTCGGATTTTTTTCAAGGAAATTACTTGATCTTCATGACTACTCATAATTACTGACAAGGGATCAACTGACTAAGATATACGGGTTAACTCATCCTCATGATCCATAGACTTTTTCTCTATATCCTCAGTGAATTTTGATAGAGATGGGCATGATTCGTAGATGTTTCCTCCTTCAGATAATGCATCCTACATACCTTTGACACAAGTATCTAATGTGGATTTATCATCAACAATCATCCTCTTCAATGTCCGGAGCCTTTTTGCATTGAACTCATTCTGAACCTTCACCTCAGTAAATTTCTCAAATGATTCAAAGTGAGTGTCCACTGAATTGATCAAACTTCTCAATTGTCCAGATGGGGTGTCTGAAGTGCTCTTCTGAACTATGGCCATGAGTTTTTCCAAAATGCCAGATGCCAAGGTAAGCAGCTCAATGTCTTCAGTATGAGACTTTAGGAAATCTTCACTGGCCTTAGCTTGAGCAAAAGTTGTTAATTGAAGCTTTTGGATGGGGGACAGAGAGGCAAGGTTGATCGGACCTTGTATAAATTTTGGATCATCAATAACTTGCTTGCCCTTTACTACCTCTGCAATGTCTCTTGCTTCAATTTCAACTTCAACCTTAACCTCCACCTTCTCCATCTCCGCATCATCATCCTTCTCAATTATCTTGTTTTCTCTAATACTAATTGTAGTCACATAAATCTGTCCATTTTAATTAATTGAATATTTTCTATTTATTTGATTAAAAATCCACTAGCCATCAGTTAATTAAATTAATATTTAATTAATTCATCTTCAAAATATTCTCCTATTAATTAATTCATTAAACCAAATTCACAATCAATTAAATGAATAAATTTTATTTTTTTCATTTAACCCCCTTTCCTCTTTTAAATAAATTAAATAAAACATTTATTTAAATCATTAAAATCCACCCCACTTGCATTCTCCTAAAAATGCAACTTGCACTTATTTGTTAAAATAAATGAATTTTATTTTTTTTAAATCGTATTTTCTCTCACCCACCAAACCCACTTGCAATCCTAATCCCCTTCTAGATTCTTCTAAACCCCTTTCTAATTAGCCTAATCCATCCCCTAAATATTGTCACATTCCTAAGCAACTTGGAGTCACTTCTCAAAGACCTCAAAGTCTTTGAAAAGCATTTAATGCTTTGTGTGTTCAACAATTTAACCTCTAAAGTCTTCCAAACCACTAATGGCTCTTACATGACCATTTATGGTTAAATCCACTTGCACCTATGGTTAGGGACTTTGACCCCTAACTCAACCCTCATGTAACCCATGTGTCTCCTCAAGCATTTATTGCTTTGACCATGGTTATCCTCACTAACTCTTGCACAAGAGTTTATCCATTGGATAAAAGCATTATTCTTTGGATAATGAATTTATTCACTCAACCTAACCTTAACCTTGACTCCCAAGTTAACTCTCAGGTCATGTCAAACATTTAATGCTTATTCCCTCTTCTCTCAACTCATCTCATGTTGACACTTGTCATCCTAGGATTGGGTTGAAAGTCCTCACATGGATTGAATACCATTCAATCCTGACCCTTGTTGAGATTACACAATCTCAACCATCCATTGCTCCATTTTACATATAAATAGAGCTCACATTCCTCATTTTAAAATCCTCAAGCATTCTCAAACATTTAGCATTCATAGTCATAATCCTGAAAACTTGTATGCATTTACATTATAGTGAATTTTAGAGAAGAGCATTTAGCATAAATCACATACATTGTTATTTTGGTCTAAAATAAATCATTCTCATTTCATAGCATCTAATATTAGTTTTTGTTCACATTTGCATATCATTTTGAGAACAATCATCTTTCATCTTGAATCTCCATAAGGCATCCATAGTGCAAAAAGCTATTGAGAGCTACACTAATTTGGAACTTGGAGAGGAGAGGAAAAAGGGAGGAGGAGCTACAAGCATGGTAGAAGACATTTGGAGATGTCTTCTTGCATTTATATTCATAGTTAAATGATTTACTTTGTTTTTAGTGTCTCTCTTGGTATGCCTTCTTAGACTAGTTTTTGGTTGATTAACACTAACTCTTCTTTGTTTCTTGTGTTTCTTATGTGTTATATGACCACAAGTTTTAGTCTAAACATTAACCCCTTTTTGCAGAGCATAACTACTTGTTGGAATCAATGAATACTAAGAGGGGGGGTGAGTCAATGTTCTATAATTTTTAACCTTGTTAACTTGTCCTTTTAACCACTTGATGCAAATGAACAAAAGAAAGATGTAGAAATACAAAGCAGATATCCACAATGCCATAACACCAGGATTTTTACGTGGAAACCTGGTTAAGGGAAAAACCACGGTGGGATTGAGAACCACAATATCAATATACTCTATTAGAAGTATATAAATATTACATAAGGGGAATGCACATGCATCCAGACACACTGCCTAGAGCTCAGCGCTCAAATTACAATAAGGGCTACAACCTCGGAACACTTACTGTATTACAAAAATGATTATAGAAGATAATTGGAATGTCTGAATTGATAAACAACATCTGCAAATGCCAAAATACAGTTTCGGTTAAGCACAAAGAACACAATTTTACATTGCTCTACTATACTGCTTTGTTATGTTGTTCTACTATATTTTGGACCACAAATCCTTTACTTGTGCATGTGAAACTGCACACAAATGCTCACAAAATACTTTCCACACAACCATCAATATATAAAATGACAATATCAATCGCTCTTATATATCCACAACATCAAGTTAGGTCTTCTGCATGTCTGCCCAAAATGCATAATACACAAATGAAACGTATTCTCCAAGTCGGCTCAATCCAAACTCCAATGCATATGTGGACCAAAAATAATTATCCACATGCTTTCCACATGTCGACTAATCATCCTCAAACATAATTACAACCACCAAAATTGATCCACATAATTCGCACAACGATTATCCACACGAGACTGCTGATGAACATTGTTCTACCCAAAGACTTGTACACCAGACCTTCTAACTCACTCAAGAATTATCACCGGAGGCCACAAACCTATAATATAGTAGATAGCACATTCATGATGCTTCTCAAATATCCAAAACACAAAATATTCAACATATATGAAAAGCCAACCAAGATACTGCATACTATCGGATGTCTTGTTTTGTCTCTTGGGACCTCACCAAAGCTCAATCACACTTTCCATATGAACAAATCATGAACTGCAGATTGGATTTATGACATCAGTTTCAATCAATGACAACATCCAATCATCTATGCAGTGTCTCTTGCTAAGAATCTCCTCCTTTGGCATTGATGGCAATACTTAGTGAAAAATACTATACACTGCAACCAAAAATCCAAAATTGCAAAACTCCAAAAGACTCCTCCTAAGCTTATTACAACATTTTTCACTGGCCTACACTCCCCCTTTGACATCAATGGAAAATATGGGGTTCTAGATGACAAAATTCAATCCAAAATTATGTATACATATATACACACAGTCCTTACTTACAAAAACTTGAAGATGTCTTCATAAGTATTCTTCAATGAATCCAAGTGGTTATCCTAGCCCTTCTTGAGGCATTCTAAAATTGTTATAAGCCCACTGAACAGATATGCTTGTGTCTTTGCTCATTTCATATATGTTATTTCATTGTTGGCCTAAGCATCCTTACCATCCTTAAGAGCACAGAGAAATGTGTCTAAATTGGGAGTGATGTGACTCCCAAGATCTACAACTCTGCCAACAATCTTCTCCCAGTCATGGCTCAATCTTCTAATTTTTTTGAGTAAGGAAATTGCTAGATCTTTATGACTGCTCATAGATACTCACAAGGGATCAATCGACTGAGATATGCAGGTTAACACATCCTCATGCTCCTTAGACTTTTTCTCTATATCCTCAATGAATTTTAACAGAGATAGACATGATTTGTAGATGTTTCCTCCTTCAGATAATGCATATTGCATACCTTTGACACAAGTATCTAATGTGGCTCTGTCATCAACAATCATCCTCTTCAGTGTCCAAAGCCTTTTTACATTGAACTCATCCCAAACCTTGACCTCATTAGATTTCTCAAATGATTCAAAGTGAGTGTTCACTGAATTGATCAAACTTTTCAATTACCTAGATGGGGTGTCTAAAGTGCTCTTCTGAAATGTGGGCATAATTTTTTTCCAAAACACTAGATGCCAAGGTAAGAAGCTCTCTATCTTTAGTGTGAGACTTTAGGAGATCTTCACTTTCCTTATCTTGAGCAAAATATGCTAATTGAAGCTTGTGGATCGGGCATAGAGAGGCAAGGTTGATTGGACCTTGTATAAATTTTGGATCATCAATAACTTGTTTGCCCTTTACTACCTCTACAGTGTCTCTTGCTTCAGTTTCAACTTCAACCTTAACCTCAACCTTCTCCATCTCTGAATCATCATCCTTATCAATTGTCTCATTTCTCTAATACCAATTGTTGGAATCAATGAACACTAAGAGGGGGGGTGAATCAATGTTCTGCAATTTTTAACCTTGTTAACTTGTCCTTTTAACCACTTAAAGAAAATGAACAAAAGCAAGATGCAAAAACACAAAGCAAATATCCACAACACCATAATACCAAGATTTTTTATGTGGAAACCCGGTTAAGGGAAAAACCATGGTGGGATTGAGACCCACAATATTAATATACTTTGTTAGAAGTATAAAAATATTGCATAAGGGGAATGCACATGCATTCAGGCACACTGCCTAGAGCTCACTGCTCAAATTACAATAAGGGCTACAACCCCGGAAGGCTCACTACCTTACAAAAATGATTGTAGAAGATAATTGGAATGTCTGAACTAATAAACACATCTACAAATGCCAAAATGCAATTCTGTTTAAGCATAAAGTACACAATCTTACACTACTTTTTTATACTGCTCTATTTTGTTGTTCTACTATATTTCGAACCACAAATCCTTTACTTGCACACAATCGCTCACAAAATACTTTCCACACAACCATCAATATCATATAAGAGAATTTTGCACAATGAGCATGGAGTTTGCACATGAAGATACATACTTAATGAGACTATTTCCAAAAAGCTTAACTAGATTAGCTATGGAATGGTTCTCCAAACTTCCACTAGGAATTAGATCATTTTCAAAGTTGGTGGATAAGTTTGTATCCCAATATTCCTACAACATACAGCATGAAGTCACCATGCTAGACCTGTGTAACACAAAACAAAAAAGCGGAGAACCCTTCATGACATTCTTACAACGATGGAGGTGGTTAGCTTCGAGGTATCCTTGTACAGTGCCGGCGTATGAAAAAATGGACATATTTATCAACAACTTAAATGATCAAATGAGTTATTACTTAAAAATGCAAGGAAATTAAAGTTTTGCAAAAATGATTGATAATGGAATCAGAATGGAAGAAGCCATGATAAAGAAAGGTGAGTTGAAAATATTCAAAGGAGTTCACCCTCCTAACAACACTAACAACAACAATCACAATGATAAACCAAAATTTTGGAATAGAAATCGTAATATCGTCAATGACAGGATAGTGGATAACAACAATGTAAAACCAAAGCAACCGGTTTTCAACTTATCCAATCACTCAGCAACAGCTCAACAAAACAACAATCACCAAAAAGCAACTATCAAAAACTTCTTTCGAAGACAATTTACAAACATTGGTGAACCCCTTGGGTCCGCATTAAAAACACTCATCGCAAACAAATTGATTACGTTGCCAGAGGAAAGAAACTTTGAACCCAAGGTAAAACCTGCTTGGTGGAATGACAACCATTATTATGATTTCCATCGAAACAAAGGACACCAAATAGATGCTTGTCAACGATTAAAACACGTCATCCAAGATTTGATTGATAATGGAATAATAACTGTGGATGGACATACAAAAAATGAATCACACATAGCTTTCAAAACTCCACTTCCTAATTATTAGAAGGGTGAATCATCAACATGGCAAAATGGTAAAACTAAAGCAAAGGTAAACTATGCTCATGCATATGACAATGTGGTAAATGTAATCATGGTTAAAGAGAAACAACATCACGAACCTACTCATGTTATCATGCGAAGCAAAGCCAAAGTGGTTTTGTTGAGTCCTACAACAAACACGTCATCCACTACCAAAAAATACAATCTAGTGGATCAATGATAGAAAACACCCACACAAATATCCATCTTAGAACTGTTAAAGCTTTCACCTGCACACAAAGAAATTCTTGAACGAGCATTGGTATTAGATACCACAGTGTCCAAAGATCTTGATATTGATCAATTCCAAACCATGGTGGGACACCTCACAACTCCTCACTGCTTATCATTTACTGAAGAAGATGACATGTCCTTGCAACATCCCCACAACGTTCCTTTGCAAATTGAAGTCCTCGTTCACAAAATGCGAGTTAAACATGTTCTAATAGATGGTGGAGTTGGCCTAAATATTTGTTCATTGAGTCTTGTTCATGCCTTAGGATATTTAGAAGATGCAGTTGATCCTTGCAAAAACATCACCATAAAAGCCTATGACGAAGAAGAACGTTCCTCCAAGGGAATTGTGATACTACCCATCAGAGTGGGACCTTTACAGAAAAACACAGCATGCCAAGTTCTAGACTTGGACTTATCATATAATATACTCCTGGGGAGACCATGGATACATGACTTGCAAGCTGTCCCAACAACCTATCATCAGTGTGTCAAATTTCCCTATGATGGACAAGAAATCACAATATCTGTAGATTCAAATCCATTCCAGTATTGCAGCAATCTAAAAATGGCTCAAGAAGTCATTGTTCCTCATAACAGGGAGGCATCATCTTCGAACACACAATCCAAAGAACAATCCTTTGCCTCTATTTTGTCAAGTATGGAAAAACAAATGCAGTTAAGAGATCGAGGAAATGGAGAATACTTAATATCACAATTACCACTCTCTCCTAAATCTTTTGGAAAACCATCAAACTCTAAACAACAACCAATTGTGAAACATCTTCTAATATTTGATGGAGCATTCATTAGTGCTGGAACCTTATCAGAGGAGACAGAAGACAAAGATGTGCTACAATGGCTATACAAAGATGAAGAAATACAACAAAAGGTCAACAATGTCAGAATACCGACAGAAAAATATGGAAAAGGATTCAACATTCTTCAAAAGATGGGATACACTAGAACAGGTCCTATAGGAAAAAGAAAAGAAGGTATCTCAGAACTTATCCAACCTCATAATTAGCAAGCTACAGACAAAGCAGGCTTAGGGTATGCACAAGTTACTCTACCAGAAGACACATTTTCTAACCAACAAAAAGAAGAATATGAAAACAGACAAGAACAACTTGCAATTGCTAGGGAAGAAGCATCTGCAAAGCAACGAGCACAACCAAACATGAAATGGCAAAAGAAACAATCCTCAAATCAACAAGAGAAATAAACCAATAATACCTCCCAAGCAGCATTAACTCTCAATCAAAACAAGCATGAACCTAGTACTAATCAAGGAGAACTAATAGTAAAGTTGACAGAACTCAATCTAAGTCTAGAAGAAGTTGAATATGAAAGAAGGAAAGATATAGCAAGACAAACAGAAGAAACACATCAAAAGCTATATGAACAAAATTGTAGATTGCAAGCTGCAAGTGAGACAGATTCTAACGAATGGGAATGGGATTCCTATCATTCTGAAGAATCGGCTAAAGAAAATTGCTTTAAAGAAGATGTAGGAGTCGATGTAGTTCACACGTATGCAAGGCAAACGTTAGGAACTAGTTCACTTGAATTAGAATCACATTCGGCTGACTTGGACTTAATTGAGGACAATCAAGAACTTCTTGGGTGAGGTCATTCTGATGAGGGTGCTGTTCTAGACATTGACATACATATTGAAAACTTTGATAACTCAATCATGACCCTAAATACTCTCGAAACATCTCAACCAGATGATCCTTTACCTCTACTCCACCCCGAACTTATTGAATGAGAAAATGAAGGACATACTGCCATTGATACCTTTCCAAATGACTATGCCATATCCATATATCTTAATGCAATCAAACCCGCAACAACTTCCACCAGGAATTTCAGCAACGCATCTTCCAATCAAGTGGGTGCCAAATCTCCTAGTCGCAAAAGCAAAAATAAAGAAAACAATATCAGGTCTAATGTTGAAAACCATTTCTTGGCAACATTAGATCAGGAAAAAGTAAACAGAAAGGATGCATCTAATGGTGAAAACCTCCTCGAGGGGCTAGAAGATGGGAGATTTGACACTTTACCTGAGTACTATCAAGAAAGGTCATCAATTTTGATCGAACCAACATAAGCAGTTAATATTGGGACAACAGAGCAACCAAAGATCCTACATCCAACAACTTCTCTATCAGAAAAAGAAAGGAAAGAATATATGGAATTATTTACATGACGGCAAATCAATTTCCCCTGGTCATATGCAGACATGCCAGGATTGGATCCAGAGCTTATTATTCATCACTTGAATGTCAATCCCGAAGCCAAACCAGTCAAACAAAAATTAAGAAAGATGCATCCACATATTTCTCTCTTGGTCAAAGTTGAACTAAAAAAATTACTGGATGTAGGATTCATCAGACCTATAGCATATCCTCAATGGGTATCAAACATTGTTCCTATTTCAAAGCCAGACAAAAGTATCAGAGTATGCACAGACTTCAGAGATCTTAATAATGCATGTCCAAATGATGATTTTCCTTTGCCTAACATTGACATCATTGTAGATTTAACGGCTGGACACTCCATGTTTTCTCTAATGGATGGTTTCTCCAAATACAATCAGATTAAAATAGCACCTGAAGATCAAGAAAAGACAGCTTTCACATGTCCATGGGGTACTTTCTGCTGGAACGTCATGCCTTTTGGACTAAAGAACATAGGTGCAACATATCAAAGAGCTACGATAACGATATTCCATGACATGATGCATACATTCATGGAAGACTATGTGGATGACATCTTGGCAAAATCATACAATAGAGAAGAACATATCGAAATACTGGAAAAGATCTTTGAGCGATTAGAACAATACAAGCTACGGCTAAATCCTAAGAAATGTGCCTTTGGTGTCACTTCAAGAAAGCTATTGGGATACATTGTTTCAGCTAGAGGTATCGAAGTAGATCCAGCTAAGGTCAAAGCAATCATGGAAATGGCATCTCCCAAGAATATAAGTCAATTCAGATCACTACAAGGAAGACTGCAGTCAATCAGAAGATTTGTGGCTCAACTAGCAGATAAATGTCAGCCATTTACCCATCTATTACATTAAAATGTTCATTTCAAATGGGACCATCAATGTGAGGATGCATTCAACAAGATCAAGGCATATCTCATGCAACCACCCATTATAATGTCACCAATTCCAGACAAGTCGTTATTGCTCTATGTATCGACCACTGAAGTATCATTAGGAGTTTTGCTTGCACAACAGGATAATGAAGGAAAAGAGCGAGCCATCTACTACATCAGCAAAACACTAGTGGGATACGACCTCAACTATTCCCCAACAGAAAAAGTATGCTTGCCGGTAGTTTTTGCTTCTCAAAAATTAAGACATTATCTATTGTCTCACTCCATCTAGTTGATAGCTAAAATCGATCCATTAAAATATTTGCTCAGCAAGGCAACATTGACAGGACGACTAGAAAAATGGATCATGATCCTAAGTGAGTTTGATATTGAGTATGTAGATAGAAAAGCTATCAAGAGACAAGTCATCACAAATCAACTAGCAGAGGCACCACTTCAAGATGATCATCCTCTACAGATTGAGTTTCCTGACGCTGATATCCTAACAGTCACAACAAAAGCATGGCAACTATAATTTGATGGTTCATATACGCAGCACGGATCAGGAGCAAGAATTCTATTTATCACACCACAAGGTCATACCATCCCAAAAGCATACAAATTAAGCTTCCCATGCACCAACAACACTGCAGAGTATCAAGCTTTGGTTACAGGTATCAAAATAGCTGTAGAATGGAACATTACACAACTTCAGGTCTTTGGAGACTCTCAGCTCGTCATCAATCAAATCAATGATGACTATCCAACAAAAGATGACAAACTCATGCCTTACAAAAAGATGGTGGATGACTTCAAGAAATATTTTGTTGAAATCACTTTTGAATAAATTCCAAGAAATGATAACAAAGCAGTAGATGCCATGGCAACACTTGCTTCTTTATTACAAACACAGGAAAATCAAGAGTGTTATGAATTTCTGGTTGAAGAGTTGTTTTACCCATCTTATAATTGTCCTGATTCCCAAACCATTTGTCAACTTATAGGACATGATTCCTCCCGCTATGGCCAAACTTACACATACCTGAAAGATAACATCTTACCTCCTGACTTATCAAAAAATCAAAAGAGAAACTTTATTCGCCAATCCTCCCATTATACTCTTGTCGCAAATACCCTATTTAAACGAGGTCTAGACGGTGCTCTTTTAAGATGTCTCGAACAAGAAGAATCTGAGAAGGCCTTAAAGGAAGTCCATAATGGCATTTGTGGCACTCATTCAAGTGGTCTTACCCTTTCAAAAAAACTCATACGCTTGGGATATTATTGGCCGACTATAGAACGAGACTCTTTTTAGATAGCAAGAACATGCAAACAATGTCAGATCCATGGGAATTTGATTCACACACCAGCACAAGAACTACATGCTTTGGCAACATCTTGGCCTTTTTGTTAATGGGGTCTTGATCTAGTAGGAAAGATAAATCCTTCTTCATCTAATGGTCACAAATTCATCCTTGTAGCTATAGAATATTTTACAAAATGGATCGAGGCAGTACCTCTCACAAATATCACAGGAAAACAAATTGTTGCATTCATCTTGAATTACATAATCTATTGTTATGGAATACCAATGACCATCCATTTTCAAGAATCGGGATGTACAAGAGCTATGTGATAAGTTTAAGATCCAGCACTGATTCTCCACACCCTAATATCCACAGGGGAATGGGCAAGCAGAAACATCTAACAAAACTATTTTGAAAATCCTTAAAAAGACAATTAACAATGCTCGAAAAGATTGGCATATTCAATTAAACCCTGCTCTCTAGGCCTACTGCACCAGTATCTGCACACCAATAGGTGCAACACCTTTCTCTCTTGTATATGGATCAGAAGCCATAATGCCAATCGAAGTAGAGATACCCTCTCTATGTGTATCAATAAAAGGACTTATCCCAAATGAAGAACAAAGAGTGTCTAGACTACAAGAGTTAGAACTGATCCATGAACGAAGATAAAATGTCTTTGATCATCTAAAGGTATATCAGCAAAGAATGTGTTGAAGTTATAATCACAAGGTCAAACCATGAATCTTTCAAGTGGGAGAACTAGTACTAAAGGAAAATCCACGAAATCAGTCAAATCGAGAAAAGAAGGGAAAATTTGAACCAAACTGGTTAGGTCCATTTGTGGTCACAATAGTATTTGGGTCAGGGGCATATCATCTATCAACACAAGATGGAGATCAGCTTGAAGAACTCATCAATAGCATGCATCTGAAGAAGTTTAATGTCTAAAAAATCCAAAAATAGTGAAAAAGCAAGAACACAAAAAAAAAAAATCAAATCAAATATGAGAAAAAGTGCAATAAAAGCATATGGTGAAAACCTGGCAAACAGGTGGTATCTATCAGCTAGCTCTACCATCTATTGGTTCACACTTTCTTCTGCTTCCATTCTTTTCCATCAGCATTGTTCATATTCATCATAAAGCCTTTTGTACATATGCAGGCATCCCAGGTGATTTCTCGTCATGGTTTGGATCATTGAATATATCATAATAAGGTTTGTTTCTAAGCTGGGGGCAAAATCCTGAACCTGGCTAGGGGCAAAAAAAAAAAGTTTTGATCATTTTGAGCTTAATCAAAGAAGGTAGAACAATAGTCAGGCAACGTTTGTCAAGTGAAAAACTAAGACACATCCAATGTTGAACATAAGATCACATTGTCAACCATTAACTATCACATATCAATCTAAACATGACAAAACACATATCAATGGATGATATATCTTGACTCGTGATTTTAACACTTTGGCAATAATGGTTCAATTATTTTATTTTGATTTTCGCTATCATGATTTCTGAGTAACTCCAGGATGTCTTTGACTAGAGGAACAAGGAACATGATATTTTTCTTGTCTACTGTCTGTAAATTAATCATTAATAGGTGCAAGGTTTTCTAAGGACATGATCATCAGAGTATCATGGAAGACATTTCGGACTTGCATATAGAAATGGTTAATACTGCCTGTTTTATGCAAGCAACACTCTGGTCATTTTGGTTCAATTATACCTCGACGCTTGTGCTAACTTGCAATATCAAAACCCAGGAAAGTAGTGCTCAAGTCATCATGGTTCAATTATGCCATTGATGTTTGCACTCACTTCACACATTTTAAAGGCTCAATGATGAAACAAAGCAATGACTCCATGACCGGTCCGATCATCGCATTGCATTTCATTTTGCATTTGCATTTTAAGATAGATTTGCATTTCATTCTGCATGGGATCACAATGCTCATCTTTTCCAAGGGCAAAGCTAACATGGTGTTATCTCTCTTATTACGTGATTGAGTATATTGGGCAATAACAAAAATAATCAATTCATTCATCCTACATGATAAGTTAGTTCATCTCATGTAACCATTGCATACCAAGGCATCATTCATATAAAGCATAAACTCATTCATTCATTTAGTAAGATCATTGCCTGACATTCATCTAATCTCAAATCATATAAGGTATCACCATTGCATTGCATTGCATCCATCTCATAGTAACATACATGAGAAAATCATAAAAATATCATAAACATAGAAAGCATTGCATCGCACAAACATCACGTAGAATTATAAGCATCACCATACATATTTGCATTTGCATACATCATGTAAATACTGCATCATCATATATCCATCATCTAGAATTCATAAGCATATAGAAATTAAAGAATACATCAAGCATACATCATAAAAGTAACTGCACATCATAACCATATACCAAATAGAATGCATCCATCATCTCATAGGTCATGTAGAATGAATAGGATCGACTGCATATCATCAAAACAAGATCAATGTCCAAGGTACAATGATATCACAAAATATATGAGATACTTCACAAATATACATCGCAAGAATCATCAATATCTCATCATAAAAAGGTGTGTACACAAATAGATCAATGTCCCATATCAGTGTGACCACTTGGATGTGGAGCAGAACTCTGTCCTGATGCGGCAGGTAGAGTAGCACCAGCTAGTACCCCTATACCTGAGTCCCCACCTGGGGGAGCTCTCTGAAGTAGCCCTGTCACTCCTCGACTCTCAATCTGGCTCTGTCATAATCTCCTGCTCAGCTGTGAAAATCCTGGAGCCCTCCACTCAGGAGGAACGACAGTAAACTATAATGTCATGTAATACTCAGCCTCTCGGATCCCCTGGCGCATCATCTTCAAGGAACTCTTCCCTAAAGTAGACCCTCCTGACAACTGTACTTGTGTCTCAGCTTGTCGACACCTATCCATAGCTGCATCTCTCGCGACTAGGAGAGAAGCCATTTGAATCTCTAGCTGGGCCATCTGAGAGTCCCTCTCTACTAGTCGACTCTCTAGCTATTGAACCTGAGCCTGTAGGTCCGTAATTTGAGCCTGTTGCTTATGCGACGGCATCCTAATGAGGATCCATCGAGGTGCCTCTACCTATGGCTGCTCAACCCATGATATTGTCATAGGTACCTGCTCAATTGGGGGTCCCTCTTTCTCTGGAACCTGATGCACCTGATCCCCTGGACCTGATCTCCTGCGTCTGACCACCTGGGCCATCCAATCTGTATATACATCTCTAGCAGATCTAGAGCTGCTAGCTCCTGGTGTGCTTGTCGCTGCCACTGCCACTGCTCGACTATCTCCCCCATCATCATCTCCCCCATCTCCCCCATCATCATCTCCACCATCATCTCCTCCATCACCATGATCTCCTACATCTCCTCCATATCCATTCCCATCTCCGCTATCATCTCTTCCCTCACCATCCCTCCATCATCTAGGAGCTCTGCACCGTAGCCTCTCATCATCCTCATCAAAAACTGGCTCTGGCTCATCCAGACATGTCAGCCTCAGAAACCTATGTACAGTACAATGCATAGCATGTTCATGTGTCATCCCACTATCCATCATGCCTGGAAGATAATCCCATTCAATTGGCTCTAATGATCGATACTATGTACAGGCCTGGTCATATGAAATATAAGGTCCCCAAGTAGCCACATCCAATCTTCGATGAGCATAATGAGATGTACCCTATGGCATCCCCTGTATCCTGCCATACTGTCTCAACACCCTCATACAAAGGAATCACTCGATGACATAGGGTGTCAACACAATCAGATATCGCGTCATGAATACATACGACATCTCCATTGCATCCTCAGGCCAAATCTCACAATCCCTGTATGGTCTCCATATCATAGTATCCAGATCATCCAAGGCCCGTTGCCAATACTCTAATTTGCCCAGCTTTCGCTGGACAATAATACCTGGATACCCCTCAGCATAAGGCCTACCTACAGGTCTATCTCTGTCAGCCAATGGTCATGTGATAGGTAGATGCTCCCAAGCCCATATCTGAAGCACAGTCACCCCTGCTGATAACGCAGCTGATCCTTGGTACACAACTCGGTGCAAGTCATGATACAAGTGCGCTAACATACATGATCCCCATGAAAATCTGGTCCCCTCTGTCACCATCTACTCAAGCAGACGACCCCATCCAATAGATAATTCCTTTGACCTATGATCAGGGCAAAGGAAGCCTCCAATAAATATGGCAAGCACAGTAGGTAACGTGGCATACCCTAGCTCTAACATCTCTTGCCATGCAATATCATACTCGTCGATCTCGTCATCCTCAAACATGCAACAAAGTGCCTCTGTCCCACCCCGCTCGCTGAGATCATAATATACTAAATCGCCCATCATAGGGATCCACAAAATTTGGTAGACATCCTCGGGTGTCACCGTCATCTCTCCAGTTGGCAAGTGAAATGTGTTATGTTCACTATGTCAGCGCTCTACTAAAGTTGTCAATAATCCTCGGTTTATCAGAGGTCGGGGCACATCAAGAAGGGAAGACAGACCACACCTGCTAATGTGATCTCGCTCCGTCTGGCTAAGGCGGGGTATCAGCATCCATGTCTTCAGGAAACGCTCTTGAGACTAAGACTGAAGAACAGTAAAGTGCTCCTGCAATCAAATCACCTCATCATATCAGTTTCTTGATTTATCTATCTATCAAATCTATCTATCGGTCTATTTTGCTCAATTGAGATTTTTATCAAATCTCATTGGCCCCTATCAATGACACTCATCTATCATGAGGTCATTATCAATCTTATCTCATCTCGCACATGCATTGAGATAATCAGAACTGATCATCAAATTTATCAATCAGGAGCGTCTAATTTTATCAATTAGATAGCTAATCAAATCTTATCCTATCAAAAATAAAAAAATCAAATCCAATTGACAACAAATCGGACGAATCGACAAATCAAATCATTTTCTCAAAATCATCAAAATGATCAAAAATCATCAAAAATTTCCAAAAATCAAGTCAAAAATCTAAAAATTGAAAAAATAAAAATAAAAAAATCGAAAAAAAATTCAAAAAAAACGCCAAAATAAATAAATAAATAAATATTTTTTTCCCCCTCCCCCCCGGGTTGGTGCCTGCAGTGGCGGCGCCCTCGACACTTGCGGTGGTGCCAAAGGAGCCACCCGCAGCGCCGAAGGCGCCTGTAGTGGCGCCCGTGGCACCTCCCGCAGCGTCGGCAGCACCGGCGGGGCTCCTCCTCCACTGCCCCGCCTTTTCCCTCTCCCGCCCAAAATTTTTGAAAAATTTCAAAAACAAAAAAAAATGCATAAGATAATAAATTTTTTGTTGGGGTTAAAATGAAATTTTTTTAATAAATTGGAAAAACCCATTTCAGAAATCAAAAAACCCATCTCAAAAATGCAATTTTCTCCCCAACCCATCTGGCGAAAAAGCTAAAAAATGATTTTTTATGCAAGTAGCTAAATTTTTCAAAAACTAACAAAGTTGAGTTTTCTCGAAGTACGTATCGGTGGACCATATGTCGGAGGACGCTCATATCACCAAACTCACTCGAACCTATGCTGGTGGTACGGGATCGCCATTTCCTTCCTCCAGAGCAATTTTTCTCCAACAACTGCAGTGCATAAATGAGGAGTGGAAAAAGGAATTCACCTTTTTAAACTCATAATGGGGCATTTAAGTGGGATTTTTATTCCACTTATTGTTAATCACCTAATCAACTAATCAACCTAGCAGGACAATATTTTCAAATTTCTTATCGGGAAATGAATCAAATTGACTCTAAAAATCAGAAAATCATTAAAATCTACAAATCTAAAAAAGATTTCAAAAATTTCAAAAAAATCAAAAAATCGCGAAAAATTCAAAATCATTCAAAAATTATTCGATACATCTCCCGAGGGGGCATCCTCGCATCTATATCTATCAATCAGTGTCTAGGGCATCATATCGAGATTTATCATCTCCAAAAATCGAATCAGCATCATATCGAGATTTATCATCTCCAAAAATCGAATCAGCATCATATCGAGATTTATCATCTCCAAAAATTGAATCAGCATCATATCGAGATTTATCATCTCCAAAAATCGAATCAACATCATATCGAGATTTATCATCTCCAAATCAATTCAGTATCATATCAAAACCAAATCCACATCAAATCAAGATCGAATCTACATCCTATCAAAATCAATATCAACAACATCATCGATCAAGTTTTATTTGAACCAACGCGTTGTCACACATCGCTTCAAAGAGGGGCAAAATGTATACACCTAAAAATGGTCTGAAGATAGTTAATTAAATACGCAGTTATTTGATTAATTCTCCTTCCCAATTAATTGAATTCACAAGCAATTTAATTAATTTCTCTATTCATCTACTAGTAAATAAATCTAAATGATTTATTTATATAGTTCATCTCACATCCCCCTTTGATTAATTAATTCTAAATTAATTAATGTCTCCCCATATTAATCAATTCTTCTAATCCCTAATTAAGATTAACAAACTCAAGTTTGTTGAGATTAATTGCCATTTTTCCAATTATTTGAATTTCTAAATTCAAATGAGCACATCGCTCTTAACTTTAACCACCTAACCTAACCATTCCCTAACTTAACCCATTCAATCTAATCTTGGGTCTAATTAACCCTATCCTATATTGCACATCCTAACCTCCCATGGTGTGGATATTCTCAAGACACATGGCACTTTTGCCACATGTCTCCTCCCTTGGACACTTGCCCTCTCATGAGCAAGGCTCCTTGACACTTGTCACCACAGAGATGACAAGTGTCCCTTCCTCCAACCTCTTCTCCAACCTCTGCAATCTTGGCCCTTGATATCTTCAGATCAAATCTGGACCGTCGATTCCTACCACCTCAGCTTTGGCCTTGGAATTCCCCATAAATTTCCCCCATTTTGGAGCAATAAGGATCCCATCTCATATCAATTTAGGTATTGTTACTATAGGCATTTACATTTCAATTATCTAGTAATTAACATTTGGATTAATCATAGCATGTTAATCTAGTTTCTTGAATCATGCATTTCATATCATTTTCATAGTCAATCATGATCAAATAGCTACTCAACTCTTGAGTTGTCACTTTGGAGGTCATTGCTCCACTGAGAGCCCATCAATTCAACACCTTCAAGGTCCTCAAGAATAGAGGAAAATGAGACATTTCAAGGAAGGCTTATGGTTTGCATCTTTGATTTAGTTTTGAAATTAAGCTTTTCAATTATGTTTTTATTGTCTCATTATATGTGTATGCCTCTTATACTAACAACATTTTTAGCATCACAGTATTGAAGAAAAAAAAATTATGATTTATTCCAATTCACTTGCTGCCCCAAAACCTTGCAATAATTTTCAAACATTTTCTTGATGCCCCTTACCTCCCTAAGACACGCTTCCCCAAAAATGATAGTATTGTTTGCAAACTATTCATGAGCAGTAGCTTCCATCCCAGCCACAACCTTCACCCCTTTCCATTTGCCCTTTTACTTCAATTTCTGAATGAATCTAAGAGTTGTAATAAAAAAATTCACCCATGCATCGACTCAAAACAAAATCCAAATATGTCCATGACTTGAAGGAGAAGATCCATGTCCACCTTATCATATGCTTTTCTTACGTCAATTTTCTCTAACAGTTTCTCAACATTAGCATTCCTTTTAGTGTGAATTACTTCATGAGTAATTATTATACCTTCTAATATAGATCTTTGGGGCACAAATACACTTTGTTCTTTCAAAATGATGTTACATAGGATCTACTTCATTCTTTGAATCATCACTTTGGGAATTATTTTATAAACTATATTACATAGGGAGATTTGTCGAAAGTCATCAAAGGTTTCCACTTTCTTTTTTTTTGGAATCAAGGCAATCAACGTGTTCTTCAAATCTTTTGTAATATAGGCTTCAACTCGGGACTCCTCAACAACAACCCACAAATCCTTACAAATTAACTCACAAAAAGTTTCATAGAAAAAGGCCAGAAAACCATCCAATCCTAGAGCTTTGTCTCCTTCCATTGAAAAAACCACTATCTTCACTTCTTCTAATTGTATCAGACAACACAAGGTTGCATTTTGTTATTTTGAAATCAATTTTAGAATCACCTCTAGAATCTTTGCACCTAATGAATCATTTCTTATTCCCCTTGTTGTGAGGAGGTCTTTAAAGTGTCCGACTGCTTCTTTGTTAATTTCAGTTGTGGATGTAAAGTTGCTACTGATCTTTTGACTTTCATAGAGTTATGGAAGAACATTGTATTTATATCTCCTTCTTTTAGCCAACATTCCCTTAATTTTTGGTGCCAATAAGTCTCTTATAAAGCCAAAATCTCTAAATAAGCACTCTTTAGGTTTTTGTCCTTGAATTCTTCTTTTATCATGTCTTAGATAATGATTTTATCATGAAAAACTTCCAAAGTTGAATCTAATTTTAACTTATCATAAAAAATGTATCTAAAATGGAACTTTTTCCATTCTTTCAACTTACATTTGATGAACTGTAGTTTTTTGAAGAAGATGAAGGCCAATTTTCCTTCTACCAACGAAGCCTCATCCCACCATTGGGCAATTGGATTACTTATCTTATTATTTCGAAACCACCTTTTCTCAAATTTAAAGTGGCAACATATCAGAACATAATCCATCTGAAGTGCTACTAGGTAATGATTTGATCCTAGAAATGGCAAGATGAAAGCTTTGAAAATCAAGGGTTTTGCACCTCACTTCCCTACTGCAAAAAACCTATCGAGTTTCTTAGCAAAATGCCAACCACAAAATCTTCTATTTATCCAGGTTAAGGAACCATTATTGGGCTTAATTGTTGGAAGCATGAGCTTGCATGGTTGTCATTGATGTCAAACCTAGTTATCTAGATGGATTATGATCTAAATATATTCGTAATTATTGCAGTTATGATTTGTGTTGTAGATTAAGTTTGGCATTTTTGGTGTTGGTTGTGGAATTTTGGTTCAAATGATTATTTTTATTCTCTAGCAGTGAGTGTATCTGTCAAACTAGTTTATAAAGTCTTTGGTGGCCTCCATATATGTTTTAAATTGTGTTGTAGTTTAGTGGACATGATTTTTCTCAACGTGCTTCTCTGATGATTTCTTTGTTTCAAAAAAGAGCTTTGTTCAAGATGTTTAGTTATGTTATAATTTGGTGTGTCTAGTTAATTTATCTCAGTTGGATCATATTCTTTTGGTCCAGATATGCATTGGAGGATGTATTAAGAAGTTGTTATGGTTCTCACCATGGCATGTAGAGATCCGTGTAAGGTTTTTGCATTGAAGGATGTTCTTTGGCCAATTGATTGCTATTTCTACATGTTATGTTTGGTAGTTTCTTTGGTGAATGTGTCAGCATGTGCAGATTGTTGAATTTATCTTAGAAGGATGTATTGTGATATGTTTGGGTTCTCTCATTCTTTTGGAGTCGACTGCTTTGAGTATTTTTGGTCCAACTAGCTTATTTTGTGTAATAATTCTTATTCTATTTTGGCCGACCCTAGATTAATTTTTTCAATGATCTATCTCATATTTAAGGAGTGTGGATGTATGAGTTGAGTGTAGTTGTGTTGTGGATTGTATGAACTGATGAGAAGTGTATGTGAATGATTTGCAAGAAGATTCAAGATTGAAAAAGTGCAAAAGTCGGATCTTTAAAGGTGATATATTTAGTAAGATAGTGTGTTGTGATAGTGGTGATTAACTAAAGATGTTTGCCATGATGTTGGTCGCTTGATCTAGTAGTTAAAGGACTATTTCATGTTTGGGAGATCCTTCTCATTTTTAGTTGTACTATTTCTTTTATTGTTGATTGACAGTGAGTCTTTTAGCAGTAGATTGTATCTTTCCCTAAAGTAATGAGCCTCGGTTGAGTTGAGTAAGCCTTCTATCTTCCCCTAAGGCGGTGTGCCTTAGCCTTGCAAGTCTATCAAATGTTGTTTATCCTTGATAGTGAGCCTAAAGCTTTGTGATTATTCACATTCATAGCATGAGTTAGATTCTCACTATGGTTTTTCCTTGTTTAGATTTTCCATGTAATTCTAATGTTCATGTGTTGGTACCATTATGTTAGTTGATAGTGTTTATAATTAATTTGTTTTGAAGTTCTAGACTTATTCACCCCCCTCTCAATCTTGTCATGTGTTCAATAATTAGTATCAAAGCATTGGTTCCTCTTTGGAAAGCTTATCCACTTGTGGCATATCTGAAATGGTGCAAGAACTTTCTCTTAAAGCATTGATGTTCGATGGAACAAATTTTCCTTATTGGAAGGATATAATGGAATCTTACTTGGATACTTTGCAAAATAGAATCTAGGATATTATCTGAATTGGTTATACACCTCCTCTGAATGGACCTACAACTCTATATGAGCTTAAGGTTGTTGGTATTTTGGATACGTTGATATGGTTTTGTCATTGATGTCAACACCTATTAACTCTGGCACTTGGAGAATTGACAATGTTCACCGACAAGCAAGTGACTTATGCACAGTCACCGGTATCTTGTTCACCAACACTTAGAATGACATGGAAAACACTTGGTTATGTCGAAGACATCATTTGGACACTTTGTATTGGAAATTTGTTCATTGGTATATTCATGTTTGCATATTTGTTGTTACCGGCAAATAGGTCCAAGATAAGCATCAGTAGGCTTATCTATTCCTGATCAGCACGACACGCTTTGGAGATGATTTATTAATGTTGTAAATGCATCAAGCTGACATGTTGAATTAGATATTACATCGGTTATTATCTTACTTGTAAATTGTTTTATTAATATCTTTTGTAAAGTTGGCCTATACATTTTGGTCTTAGGCTTCGCTATATATGTAAGATCTTATTTGATCAAAGTAGAAGAGAGGAATGTGAATGGAATAAGGCATATGCGAGAATAAGCAAATCTATACACGCAAACATCATTTGAAGGTAGAAGGAAGGTTTTGTGAAGACATATCAGAATTGAACCGGTACTGAATCCAGCATATGAAGATGTTATTTTGAGCAGTACATCATTATTGGATTTAACCATCCAGTTGTAGTCAATGTAACTCCTATTTGTGTTTGAGCAGTGAGCTCTAGGCGCTTGACCTTTCTGCATGTGCAAACCCCCTATTGTATACACATACTATCTGCACTAGTATCATCTGATTGTGGGTAAGGTTTCCCACCATGGGTTTTCCCCTTACAGAGTTTCCACGTACAAATACTGGTGTTATGTGTTGTGGATGTTATTGTCTTTCTGTTTCATGCATTAATCTTTACCGGTACTGCAATTAACTGATAAACTGTCTATCGACATTAAGTTTGGTTAAGTTGTTTTGGTTTGAATTTATTAGATAACTGATTCACCCCCTCTCCCCCCTCTCAGTTGTCTTCGGGACCTAACAAAGGCTCAGGAGACAAATACAAAAGCTAGAACATTACTTATCAATACTATGAGTGATACAGTTATCAGTAAAGTTAAAGGATTGAAAGAAGCTAAGGAGATTTGGAATAAGTTGTGTTATGCATATGAAGGTGATCCCAAGACAAAGCAATCTAGGTTGATGAATTTGAAATAGAAGTATGAATGTTTGAGAATGAAAGATGACACAAGAATTTAGAACTACATACATAGATTGAATGTAACTGTTGAGGCTATACGAGATATTGGTGGAACTTTAGAAGAAGGTGATGTCATAAGAAAGATCATGTTTATAGTTACTAAACCCTACTGTAGCATAGGAAATTAGGAATCATCACAAGCATATAAAAACTAATCTAATCCAATCACGAAAGCTTAAATGTAATGATCTATCCTAAACACACTCAATAAAGACATAAAGACAAAACATTCAAAACTAAATACTATGCAAACCAAACGTAAATCTGAATGTTTCCTTCATGTGGCTCCATTGTTCTTCTTTGCTCTCCAAATAGCCTTTGTTTGTGGATATCACCTTCAAATGCATACACATGAGATGAAAGCAAATAGACAAGATTATGGCGCAAGAGTACTCGAAATGTGATTTGACAAAGTGATTAGAAATTTAATAATCTGATTAGGGATTAGATTGAAGAAATTCGTCCAATTTATAGACAAATTGGAGAGATGATCAAATTAGCATGATAATGATTCGAATGGAAATTCAAATCAAGAATAGCAAAATTATGACATGTGTATGACAAATTGCTATGCAAGGATTTATGACAATTTATGACAATTTATGACAAATTGCTATGCAAGGATTTATGACAAGATTTTGAAATAGAAATAGACATTTAGGAATTTAGGAGAAATTAAAAAAAATTAAATTAGAAATGATGACTTGGAAATTAGAAAATTGATGAAAATTAGGTAAATTAATTAATAATTTGTCATTTATTAATTAATTCACAAAAATAGGAGGAAATTGAATTAGAAATTAGGAAAATTAGAAAATTGGAAAAATAGGAATTAGGAAATGAGGAATTAGGAAATTGATGAAAATTAGAAAAATAGGTAAATTAATTAATAATTTGTCATTTATTAATTAATTCACAAAAAGAGGAATAATTAGCCAATTAAATGAACATTTAATTGCGATGAGAAGACTTAGGATAAATAAATAATTTATTAATCCTAGAGAGAGAAATGACAAACAAGGTTAAATGATTAAATCATGAAACCCTAAAAGATGAATTAACAATGCAAGAATGACAATTAGGTCTCGATGAAAGATAATTGATATTGATTCGATTTGATCATGATTCTGACTTGATAAAAGACCAATGCTGACAAATGATTTGATTAATAAATGCGCCAGGAACAATGACAAATTGATCCAAATTGACATGATTGAGAAAGACAACGATCGATGACAAATCGATCGCAAAATGACAAGATTGACAAGAGGACAAGAATCGATGACAAAATAGATTGCAAGACGAGAAGATTGAAAATGACAACGATCGATGACAAATCGATCGTAAAATGACAAGATCGAACATAACAACGATCGATGACAAATCGATCGCCAGATGATAAGATTGATAAGAGGACAAAACCCTAATTAGGATTGACGATGTCCAAAATAATGACAAATGAGCACGCACATTGATGCGACAGGATAAAATTGATCAAAATCATGACTAGATAGTGTTGTCGACAAGACCAAATTTGAGAGCGAGACAAATGAAGAATGTAGAAGAATGACTCGATGCTCGCAAATGATAAAAACCAAGTGCATGACATAGGAGAATGTTAATGCGACGCAAAAAACTAAAATGAGGCAATGCGCAAATGTTAAAGTATGACTCCGCAAGCGTTGACCATTTTTAGGTGTCTACATTTTGCCCCTCTTTGAGACAATGCGATTTTAAGTGTTGTTTCAAAGAACGATGATGAAAATTCCCCAGACAATGACAATGACATATGCATGCCCCCTCGAGGAATTGGTCGGAAACATGCGGAAAATAGGCCAATTGATCAATAAAAAATGATAGGATCGAATGGACTGACAATCGGATACCGGATGTGTGAAGGACAAGCAATTAACGACATAAAAGACCGCGACCAACATGAGATGGAGAGAGTGCACGTCCATCTATGCATTGACAAAGATCTATAAATGAGGCAAAGAGAGTGAAATTTGCTCATTTGCACTAACCCAAGAAGAGGATTTGTTGCTCTGGAAAAGGACACTTACAGAGAGATGGCGAACATTCCAATGGCAGATCACCTCGAAGAACATGTACACACTTTCAGACGACCAGACGACGCAGGAGTAGCGGTATGTATCTCAAAAACCCATGTTTTCAATTTCATGAATTTCGATCGCTTGCGGGACATTGCGGGGCCCACAGGGGATGCATAAACTGACTTTTGCGCTTGTGTAGGGCGAATTTTGTGTTTGTGTAGGGTCTTCTGTGCTTGTGTAGGGTACACAGGCGCAGGTTACAAGACACAGGCGCAGGGTCCTTGACACAAGCGCAATTGTGCATTGGGAACTCAATGTTAGTCCAAAGCGACATGCGAATGATCCAGAAAGGGGGGATAAGGGTAGGATAGGTCAGATTAGATGAAAAAAACCCTGATTTGAACATGAAAATGAGGAAATGCAACCCGTAGGAGCAAACCCTAAAACTGACAAAATGTGCCCCAATTGTGATGCAGAGTCGACAATGTCCATTGATCACACGGGAGAACCGACCTGACTGTTTCATGCTACGACATAGACTCAGAAGCACACACAGAGATATCTTAGCAGGACTTGGGATATATTATATCACATTCATGCCCAAGATTAGAGAAAACATAGGACTGCTTACTGCATTGGCAGAGCGATGGCATTCGGAGACCTCCTCCTTCCATCTGGCGACTGGAGAGGCGACTGTGACACTAGAGGATGTATGGCGTATCCTCCGCATTCTGATTCATGGAGAGATGATAGAGTATGACCCAGTGATAGGGAAAGACGCATTGTGCAGATTATTTGAGTGTGATGCAGATGATCTGGATATCGTAGAGAGGGAGATTGGCTGGGAGACCATGGCATCGGAGTATGATCGACGATATGTGGTGATAGCCGTGGTGATAGCATGTCTACTAGCAGGAGAGAGACGAGGACATGGATTCCCTATTGGATGGGGAAGAGTGCTAGAGCAGATGGCGACAGAGGGGACGGTGTACGCATGGGGACCATGTGTACTGGCGATGCTATATTTTCAGCTGCATCAGATAGCATATCAGGGAGTGCAGATGTTGAGCTATGGAGTCACATTGCTACAGGTATGGGCATTTGAGCACATAGCCATATGTCAACCGATTATAGATAGACAGGTAGTACCACATCGACCATATGTGTACTGCTATGGGGGAGCACTGAGATAGGGTCCTTTTGGATACATATTATATTGGCGACATGAGCTAGACAGATTGAGAGAGTTCATATGGAGGCCATATCGTGATTGTCCGGGATGGTCAGATGATAGTGATGAGCTACCATATTGTAGAAAGGAGAGGTACCTAATTGGGCGACCAGTGAATCGCCAGAGAGTGATTGAAATGTACCTGCCAGAGAGAGTCAGACGACAGTTTGGAGAGAGGCAGGATGTACCTAGGAGGACTGCACACTTTGCCCGATCTCACAAAGAGATGAGTCAGTGGGGGAGTATGATTCAGCCACACATAGCATATGTAGACTTCTCACAGCTATAGCAGAGACAGTGGAATTGGAGATCAGATGTGGTCAACGTTGGGACGACAGAGGAGTATGAGCGATGGTTTGCACGACTATGGCCAGTGCCATTGACAGATCCGGACATTCCAGTACCGAGGCGACAGGAGGACTTCCCACTCACAGGAGAGGAGGAGGGAGATGATGAGGACAAGGAGGATGAGGGCGGGGATGAGGATGAGGGGGGTGATGAGGACGGAGATGAGGATGGGGATGATGAGGATGAGCCAGATTCAGGCGAGCAGGAGGCATTGCAGGATATACCCATAGAGCCGGAGACAGCTAGGTCAGAGGAGATGGAGATGTGCAGGGCGATCATAGCGAGTCAGCAGGATCACATTGCGACATTAGAGAGACAGCAGGATCAGTTTAGAGCAGAGATAGCCAGACTCACAGCGGCTCGAGATGCAGCAATAGCTCAGGCACAGCGAGAGGAACAGAGAGTCACTGAGTATATTGGGTCGATTCAGGATGCCAGTGCACGGGAGATGGCACAGATGCTGGTAGAGATCGGAGAGGAGATACGCCATTGGAGGACACTATATGAGGGTGTTGTTCCACCAGAGCAGAGAGCAGCTTCATATCGGGCACGATCAAGGACAGAGAGCAAGGCACGCTCTCGGAGGTCATTGAGCAGCATGGGAGTGAGTGGACCTATGAGACCACCACAGCTAGGACCAGGAGGGACATCATCCGCAAGACATTGCAAGGATGAGGAGGACAGAGGGAGCACCCAGTGACAGAGGCACGTGCTCCTTAGGACAGACAACGGACATTATGTAGTTTGACATTTTGTAGTCAGCCTGCGGGCCATACGTAGGACAGACAGTCCAATTTTGTACTCCGATATTATGTTGACATATGATATGATATGCATCGATATGATGAGATGCAATGTGTTATGACTTATAGTTATTTTCCATGTATGGATGACTTATGCACTATTTATATACCATTGTGGAACATGTATGAATGTATATTTTTTTTATGTGTTTTTGATGCATTGATAATATGAAATGGATAAAATGTGTGATGTAATGCATGATGTAATGCAAATGTACTAACCAAATGAATGCAGGATGCAGCATGTGTGTGGAGATCGGAGCACTAGACCGAACTGACTATCCGAACGGACGGAAGAAATTTTAGTAAGAAGAAATGAAACAGAGGACAGTTAGAGACGAAGAAAAACTTGCTTTCAGTGATGCACTTTGTAGGTGAGAACCTTTATTTAATGTAGAAAAATGGATGCGTAGCATCATGGCATTGAAGGCCAGAGCTGAAATGCAACCCTTTTTGCAAACGACAGACACATTGCAAACAAACAACAATCACAACAAAAAAAAGAAAGGACCATGAACCATCCCGGTCACTCTAAATCACTCAGTGACATCATCGAGCAACATAGGAACATGATCGAAGATAAATCAATAAAAAGATAAGATGCACAAATTCCAACAAGTCAAACAAACATCTTGATCTTTATTGTCAAAAGTTGAAAGTGTTGATAGTACGATCACGTTGTCTGGTTTCAGGATATGCGATACCCCGTCTAAGACAGGACACAGTCTGGTTTCAAGTATACCACACCCTGTATAAGACTTATGATAGTGTGCCAAGGACAAATGATTTTGAGGTTGATTGATATGACAATTCGGATCAGGTTGAATGTCTGGTTTGATTGAAAGAGTTCATCTGTTTACGCATGATTTCATTAAAGCACAATGTTGGATTGATTGTTGTTGGATGTATACTCAATGATTTGTTTTATGCATCAAGAGGATATTTATTGCAAAATGCTTGTTTTTGGATTTTAATGTTTTGAAATGTTTTTATGTTCATTTTTCAGGACTTTATTTGACTTTTTAAAGATTTTTTTAGGACATTTTTCCATTTTTTTTTGAATTATTTCAGGACATTTTTCAATTTTTTTAGAGATTTGTTCAGGACATTTTTCAATTTTTTTGAATTTTTTCAAGACATTTTTCAATTTTTATGATTTTTTTTCAGGACATTTTTCAATTTTTAAGAGATTTTTTAAGGACATTTTTCAATTTTTAAGAGATTTTCAAGACATTTTAAATGCAAAAGTTCCAGTGATTGATCATGACAAGGGGAACGCACCCAATGCGCATCTAAAAGATATACATAGACCGAGACCAAAAACATATGTACAAGAAAATGGTGTTGACCAATAACAGGCCTAGAATAGGACATTGGGTCAAGACGAAGATAGACATGATAAAAACCGGCCGAGAGAAAGCATAGCTAGAGGTCATGACAGATGACGGAGCAATAATCTCATTACTCATGGTGCCTGATTGCCAGGTTTTCACCATGGTACTTGCCCAAAGCGCCTGTTTACCAGGTTTTCACTAGAGGGCGAAACAGTTTTCTTTACTCTTTTGCTCTTTTTTTCACTTTTTTTTTTTCTTTTTCACTTTTTTTTGTATTTTGCTTTTTTCGCTTTTTTTTTGGTATTTTTTCAGGATCATACTTGAAGAAGTGCTAATAGAAAATTATGCCCAGTATTTGCGAAGATGCATGTTGTTTATAGGATCAGACAGAGGTTCACCTTCTGGTGTAGCAAGCGGATATGCCCTCGAACCATATGCTGCAGTTACTATGAAAGGCCCAACCCAATTAGGTTCAAACTTGCCTTTGATGATGTCAGTAGACTGTGCATTCTTAGGATTTTCCTTTAAAACCAGATCTCCCACTTCGAAGTGTTGCCCTTTGACTTTCTTATTATAAGAGCGATGAAGACGGTTTTGATATGCTTGCAAATGTGTCAGAGCTGTCTGACGTTTCTCATCTAACATCTCAAGCTGATGCAACCGAGAGACTCTGTGTGTCTCATCATCAATCAGGTGTTGTAAGGAAACACGCAAGGAAGGAATCTCCACTTCCAAGGGTAAAATAGCTTCCGCACCATACACCAAGGAATAAGGTGTTGCGCCAGTAGGTGTGCGAATAGAAGTGCAATAGGCCCATAGTGCTGGATTCAACTGAACATGCCAATCTCGACCAGCATCATTGACAACCTTTTTCAGGATCTTGATAATGGTTTTATTTGATGCTTCAGCTTGACCATTCCCCTGTGGATAGTATGGACTGGAGAAACGGTGTTGGATATGAAACTTTTCACAGAGTTCCTTGACATCTTTATTCTTGAAGGGGCGACCATTATCAGTGACTATGGAAAGAGGAACCCCATACCGGCATATGATATAATTCAATAGGAATTTTGAAATTTGCACCCCAGTGATATAGGTCATGGGGATAGCTTCGATCCATTTTGTAAAATATTCTGTGGCTATAATGATAAACTTGTGTCCATTTGCAGATGTCGGGTGAATTTTGCCAATAATATCTAATCCCTATTGAGAAAAGGGCCATGGAGATATGACAGAATGAAGCTCTTGGGCTGGTGCATGAATGTAATTTCCATGGATCTGGCACTTGTAGCACTTCTTAACAAAATCATGAACATCTTTTTCCAGAGTAGGCCAATAATACCCAGCACGAATCAACTTTTTGGCTAAGCTCAGACCATTGAAATGGCCCCCGCATATACCATCGTGAACCTCGTGTAAAGCCGTTTGTGCTTCGTCAGAATCCAAACACCTGAGGAGGGTATGGTCAAAAGAACGACGGTAAAGGGTGTTGGCGATGATGACATATTTGGCTGTCTGTCGGATAAAGGCTTGGCGTTGGTTAGCGGAAAGGTTGGGTGGTAAGGTTTGAGATTTCAAATATTGATATACGTCATTGTACCATGGGGAGTTGGGACCAACAAGAACGCACATCACATCTGCTGTCGGAATGTCAAAAGAAGGAACCAGCAATTGTTCAACTAAAAATTCACATTTGTCCATATTGTTTGGCATATTCAACATGGAAGCAATCGTAGCCATCGCATCTGCCGACTTGTTTTGCATTCTCGGAACTTGATTGAAATGGATAGCCGTGAATTTGGTCTTGAAGAAATCTACCATATGCTTATAAGGAATAAGCTTTTCATCTTTTGTTTCGTAGTCATCATCACTTGTCGGATGACTAATTGAGAATCTCCATAGACTTGCAAATGCATGATGTTCCAGTGGACTGCTACTCGGAGTCTTGTAACCAGTGCTTCATACTCTGCAATGTTATTGGTACAATGAAAAGTTATCATGTAGGACTTGGGAATAGCATCACCTTGAGGGGTGACGAACAAGATACCAGCTCCAGACCCGAACTTGGTATGGGACCCATCAAAGTATAGCTTCCATTCATTAGAAGATGTAAGAGTAAAGACTGATTCATCTGGAAAATCGGTCAATATGGGATGATCATCAGAAATAGGAGCATCTGCAAGTTGATCTACTATGACTTGTCCTTTTATCGCCTTTCGCTCCATATACTCAATGTCAAATTCACTAAGAATCATGACCCACTTTGCTAGGCGACTTGTCAAAGCTGCTCGGCTAAGCAAGTATTTTAAGGGATCAATTTTTGCAACCAACAAAGTTTGGTGGCTTAACATATAATGTCGAAGCTTTTGTGTTGCAAATACCACTGCTAAGCATGCCCTTTCAATAGTTGAATAATTTAGCTCATAACCTACCAGTGTCCAGCTGATATAGTAAATAGCTCGCTCTTTGTCATTCTCATCCTGTTGAGCCAAGAGAACTCCTAATGTCATTTCAGTTGCAGAAATGTACAATAAAAATGGCTTTCCTTCTATAGGAGGCATTAGAATAGGCGGCGATAGCAAATAGTCTTTGAGAGCTTGAAAGATTGATTGACATTGCTCAGTCCATTTAAAAGCGACACCTTTATGCAATAGATGCTGGAATGGATGACATTTGTCGGCCAACTGAGCTATGAAGCGGCGGATTGACTGGAGCTTTCCTTGTAGACTTCTTAATTGCCGGAGATTTGAAGGTGGAGGCATATCCATTATTGCTTTAACCTTGGCAGTGTCAACCTCAATGCCTATGTGAAAAACAATGTACCCTAGTAATTTGCCAGCTGTGACACCAAAGACACACTTCTTTGGATTGAGTCTGAGCTTGTATGTCTCCATTTGGTCAAAGATTGGGCCCAGGATGGCAAAATGACTATCTCTTGTGACAGATTTGCATAACAAGTCATCAACATAGTCCTCCATCAAAGTATGCATGAAATCATGAAAAATTGTCGTCATTGCTCTTTGATATGTTGCGCCTGCATTTTTAAGACCAAAGGGCATCACATTCCAGCAATAAGTACCCCAAGCACAGGTGAATGCTGTCTTATGTTGATCTTTAGGAGCAATGCGAATTTGGTTATAGCCAGAGAAACCATCCATCAATGAAAGCATCTCATATCCAGCAGTCATGTCCACTATGATGTCGATATTTGGCAATGGAAAATCATCTTTAGGGCATGCTTTATTGAGATCCCTAAAATCTGTACAGATTCTAATGCCCCCAGTTACTTTGCTAACTGGTACTAAATTTGAAATCCAGTCAGCATAATCAATGGGTCTAATGAAGCCCACATCCAGTAGTTTTTTCAGTTCTACCTTGACCAAAAGAGCTACCTGGGGATGCATCTTTCTAAGCTTCTGTTTGACAGGCTTGGCATCGACTTTTAATGGAAAATGATGAAGGACTAATTTTGGATCGAGGCCAAGTATATCTGCATAGGACCATGCAAAGCTTATCTTCTTCTCAAGAAAGAAATTGACAAAATCTATCTTTTCCTGTTGTGATAAAGAAGCAGCAAAATGAATGACCTTAGGGTTGTCAGGTGTACCCAAATTGATTTCCTCGGTCATTTCCACCAACAATGTTGATTTATCCTGAATTGATAGGGGTATGTCCACTCTTCCACCTTTGGGCACCTCAAAGAGGTTTTCACCCGTAGGTACGTCTTTTTTTTTTACTTTTGTATGATCAGAGAGTGCCTTGCGGTTTTCACTCAAAGATCTATTCTTTTGATTTTTTACTGTTTCTTTTCTTTTTTCATTTTGATGACTAGAAGAGGGAGTTGACTCCCCAAAATATGCTGTGGAATCCAAATCGATAGCAAATCCTGCCTTATGATCACCTTGTGGCATGCCTTCCCGTAGTCCAAGGAATTCTACAATTGCTTCGTCATTTTGAAAACAGTCCAATGTGAGTGGTTCTTGTTGGTCATGTTGGATAAGCTGGGGATAGATGAGGGGCATGTCATCATCGGTTGTTAGGAGAGAAAGGGCTAATATGGTAAAGATGTTAACATCTGTGGTGTCACTATCCGAACTGCTTGTATCTGATTCAGAGCTTGGATCCCAGAATGACTCTATCCAAGCATGAGGACATGTTTTAGGAAGAGGAGTTATTTCATGTTTGTCTTCCATAGGCAAATTATCAGGGTCAATGAAAATATTGTCGAGGGCATAGGAGCTAAAAGAAAAAGAACTCCACTCCCATTCATTAGAATCAATTTCGGGTCGGGTATCCTCAGGTGTTATTTCATCATCAGAGTCACGCCCTTTTCTACACGTGGGCACTTTGGAAGATGAGGGTCCAATTCGCAACAGTACAAAACCTAACCCTAAAGTTGGAGGTTGCATCTTGGGTATAATAGGTTCTAGCCTTCCATTATTGTTCAGACCTAAGCCACTGCAACCATCATATCCTTTCTTTTGCAGCATAGTAAATCCTTTATCGTACCATTCCACTGGCAACCTGACAGGTGGGGTCTCAATTAGATCTTTGTAAAGCCAATCTATGACATCATCATCTAAAGTTTCTTTGTCAAGTTCACCCCATCTTGTAAATGTAGTGGGAGGCTGATATTGAATAATGACCTTAGGTTCTTTTTGCAATAAATGTGGTTTGCCATATGATTTTGGAGATATTGGTAAATTCTCGATGAGGAATGTTTGATCCATTGAATATTCTCCGCATCCTTGATCCTGTATCTTCAATTTTCCTTTGACAGCCTCTAACAATTCATTAGGATCCACATAACTATGTGATTTGGCCTCTCTATTGACTGGGACTTGCTGCTGAGGGGTATCCTTTAGAGTAGCACAAAATTGAAATGGATTAGGATCTCCTGGAATTGTTATCTCAGTTCCATTTTAAGGATATTTTAAACATTGATGATAAGTGGATGGAACTGCTTTCATTGCATGGATCCATGGACGGCCAAGGATCATATTGTAAGGGAAATCAAGGTCCAAGACCTGCAAGAAAGTGTTTTCTGTCACTGGACCGACTCTGATAGGCAATGTAATTATCCCTTTGGATGGGCGCTCAGCATCATCATATGCTTTTATTGTTATTCTTGTGGAAGCATCAATATCATTTTTTGTATATCCAAGGCCAATGACCACTCTCAAGGTGCAAATATTAAGACCCACTCCACCATCTATCAAGACTCGTCGGATTTTGCAATTATGGACAAAGACTTCAAGGTGCAAAGGATCATTATGAGGGAGCTTATCAGGTGAGATATCATTGTCAGAAAATGCGACATTTTGGGAAACAACTAGATGTCCAATCCGGGCTTGAAACTGGTCAACATCAATATCTGTCGGGATAGTGGACTCAATTAAACCTTTATCCAAGACTGCCCGATGCATGGGAGACATTTTCAATAACTCAAGGATTGATATTTGTGCAGGTGTCTTTCCTAGATGATCCAAGAGATTATACTGGTTTGCAGGAGTTGGTTTGGAAGGAGATGCAGGAGCTCCTTTTAGGACTATTTTAGATTGACGAGTGGTGACCGTGCAAGAGGGATCTTGTCCCTTTATTCTTAGGGTAGAAACATACTCATTTTACGCTCTAAAACAATTGATGACATTGTTATAACCAGTATTCACATAATTTGTTGTTTGGGCAGAGTTGGAAGAAGATGCTTTACCCTTGTCATGATCAAGCAAAGGAGTTTTGAAAATAGTATGATCAGTGTTAGAGGTCGCATGGGGTGGATCTACCTCAATTAATCCTTGCTCTAATAAATCTTGAATCATATGTTTCAATTGAAAACATGATGCGATTTTATGTCCTTTGGACCAATGATACTCACAGTATGCATTATCATTCCACCAATGTGGTTTTACCACTGGTTTTGCCTTGATATCTGGTAGCTTAATAAATTTTGCTTGTATTAATTGCTTCATTACCAACTCAATAGGCTCTCCTAATGGTGTAAATTGTCGAGGAGGTCCATCCCTTGATCGAAAAGGTTTGCGTTGCTGGCTTTGGAGTTGGCCTTGTTGTTGATTATATTGTTGAGTGTGTTGTTGTTGAGTAACATTGCGCATTGGTGCTTGATTTTGTTCCATAGTTGACATATTAGGAACACTTAATTTCTTGATCGTGAATGGGGGTTGATTTGCATTCACTGCTCTTGCATCAACAACACCATCATTAGTGACATTCTTATTTTTATACCAAAATCGGTTTCTGTCCCCTGAATAATTTGTGTTGTCACTGTCTTTATTGAGCTTGATAATTCCTTTAGCTACAAGAGCCATTTCAATGCTCATTCCTTTCTTAATGAGTTTCTCAATAGTACTGGGACTTTTCAGTTTTAGTTCATACATCATTTATGGGACCAAATTTTGGATAAACAGATTCACTTGTCGTTCTTCAGGTATATCTAGGGAAGAACGACTATACAAGCTTCGCCATCGTTGCAAGAAAGTCACCAATGGTTCACCTTGCTTTTTCTTGGTGTTGCATAAATCTAACATGGTCACATCACTATCGATGTTGAACGCGAAATGACATAAAAACTTTTGAGCCAATTCCAACCAAGTCTTTATATTTCCTGGCAGATGTGAATACCAATCCATGGCTTGTCCCGTGAGACTTCGTGCAAATAAGTGCATTAAATATGTCTCCTCATAACTCACTTCAGTACATGCCACAAAAAATGCTCGAATGTGATCTTTTGGATTGCCATTCCCTTTATATTTCTCAAAATTAGGTGCCTCAAAATGCTTAGGGAATGGAGGCATGTATACACTCTTGTCAAAGGGATTAGGACATAAATCTTGATCTGTATACAAATTCTTTGTTCCTTTAGTTTCTAATGCGTCAACTTTTCGTTGCAACTTCTCAAGTTGTTGCGCAATTGTATCAGATTTTGGAGGTCCATCATTAATCCCAGTGGGTACTCTTTGTCGATACATCGTATTTCCGATCGGTTGTTGATACTCTGAAATGGCCATTTTTGGTGTCTCCGGCATATAATGTTCTTGGTACATCTCTTGTTGTTGTGGTTGTGCTATGCCTTGATATCGACCTTGTTGTTGTGCTTCTTGTAGCCTAGGTTGATATTGCAATTGAGTATGTTGTTGATACTGCACAGGCGCCAATTGCAGTTGAGAAGTAGGATAGCTTGTTTGCCTTGGCACATATTGAGGCACATTTTGTTGATGTTGATGAATCGGAATTTGTTGACTTTGTGCCAATTGTTGTCGCGGTGTGTATCCCATCATTTGTAAAAAACTTTGTTTAGGTGGTTTTCATTGCTTCTCCTTAAGATGGGGTATAGCACTTGCATTAACTTGCTGTGTTGTTTGTCCAATCCATTGTGATGGTTGCAAGTTTGCATTAACTTGTAATGGTGCCGAAGGCGCTGCAATTTGTTGTCGAATGCGAAATTGTTGTTGTTGTACATTGCTTGTTTGCACATTCGATTGTACCTTTTGTGTATTACTCAATTGTTGCAACAGTTGTTGTTGGTGCAAACCACTATCTGTAGCTCTTTGTGTCGCCATTATCGAAGAATTTGTCGCAATAGTGTTTGGCAAATATATTGAATTTAACGGGACATAAGAACTTTGTTGCATCGTGGAATTGTTTTGGGCATTGGTGATATCAGGCATTCCAGTTGTGAATCTCTCTTTCATTTTAGATTTTGATCCCATTTTATGCATATAAGGAACTACTTCTTATTGAGGGATAGTTGTCAATATTTACGTGGTCTTTATTTGATCTTGTGTTACAGGTGTTGTGTTGAATAATGGATTATTTATTGTCTCAAATGGTGACTTTTGAGGAATAGTCACTGTCAATGCCTTTGAAGCACGTTTACTCATCAAGGTAGGTTGAGTTGCTTGTTGTGCATTTTCTTCATTTGGATGCAGAGAGAAACTTAACAACTCACTGCCTTGTTGTTCTTGCACATTGATTTGCTCACTTGAAGAGGTCACATTACTCATCATGTTAAGATACTTTTGTGGAAACATCTTAAAGACCTTGTTCAAGAACTTATCCATCTTTTTTTTTATCTTTGGATCTTGAAGGAACATGTCAACATCATCAGAAGCATCAGAATTGGATGAAGAATCTGGTTGGATATTTGGATTCGTTTCTTGGTGAATGCCTTGATCTGAACCAAATCCTTGTGAGAGGGTTTGTTCTTCATACAATGTTTGTATTTCATGTTGCAAGTTTGGTTGATTCCAATTGAAAGGTGCACTTCCTCTTGGAGTTGGTGGAACACTCCCATGTCCTGGTTTCATGGGTACAAACACTGGTTCATATAATGGAGGTGGTCCAAGTTGAACCGTTCCATATGGTGGTAGTGATGTGTTTGATGAACCTTCAATTTGTACTGTTTGACTGGTTTGAAATTGTGAATTTGATATGTTGTCAATGGGTTGATACATTGGTTCACCCATCTTTTTAGAATGTGATCTTGTTTCAACAGGCATGTCACTTATGCAAATGCAATGTTTTTTGGAATTTTTCAGAGACAATATATGATATGCAACTAAATGCAAACTAAATGAATGAGAATGCAATCTATGGAAAGAATGCAACCTATGTTTTTGGTTGTTTTTCAAGATTTTGACAAACTTTTTGGAATGCAAATCTAAAAGAGACCCTTAGGAAATTGAAATGATGCCTAGACCTCAAAGGACAAAAGGACCAAGTGACAAAAGGACAAAGGACAAAGTCTCCCCTATATGCTTGGATACTAAGCTAGGTTTGACCAAATGACAATAATGACATAAAAAGAAAAGGTTTGATAAGGTCTAGACTTCTTAACAATGACTTAGGGTTTATCAAAGATTTGGATTACTCAAGTATGACAAAACCTAGCTTCTAAGACTATATGCAAAGGGACAATTAATATGCAAGTGACCCTAATATGATATGATAATGACCTAAGCTTAATGAAGGGACCTAGGGTATGCAATGTATGACAATGGTATTACTCTAATGCAAGAGGACACATGCAAATGGATGACCCTTATTGATATGCAAAGGAGTATGACTTAGGTGAAACCTAACCTTGGTACTTGACAATGAACTTTGCAAAATGCAACCTAGGATGAACCTAAATGTAAGTGACATGAATATTGAGACAAGATTTTGAAGAATGTTTGACAACCATGTTTGAAAGTGTTTTGAAGTTTGTTGGATGAAATGCTCTTATGTTTAACCTTGTTTTGAATCAATTTTGTCTTGTTTTTGAAATGAGATACAATTCAACTTTTGACAAACAAAGAAGACAAGATATTTCAACTTAGACTCAAGACAATCATGCTCATTAACACACATTTCTTATGGTAGGCAAGGACTTTAGGTACTTGAGAGGTAGACTCATTATGGGATTCAAGGAGAATACATAGATGCTTGACCCCACGGGCTCCCCTCCACGGCACTCACTTCTCAGGGCAGCCAAGCATCAATCCCCATGGAAATCTCCCCATGGCGAACTTAGTATCTCTTCCAAGTATCCGAACTTGTCCTTCTCAAGCAACTAGAAGGGTTTTTGGCTTCTAAAAACAAGGTGTTTAGTAAGGATTTTTGTTAAGTGTTACTCCTTGATGTCACGCAAGCATGATTGAGACATTAATCCCACCAAGATACCAAACAAATGTAGTCACACAAGCACGATTTAGACCCATGAGGCCCTACTTAGATGTTGATATGAGAAAGAGTTCAAGGGTCATCACTTCCCAAGTAACTGCAATTCCCACGTAACCCTTCCTTCAAAGCTTTCGCTCATCAGGTATTTGTTTATAGTGAGTTAGAATGCCAAGGTATTCTAGCCGTACTCACTTTGGGTCGTTCCCTTCTCACGATTATCACTTGCTTGCAAAAGCAAAATGGTCGGGAAGGCAGGCCCTCTAAAGGTGACACACAATCAAAGACATGAGCATGGTATCGAAGATTTGGATTTCTGATCACCCTAAGAAGGATGAGAGCATACTCTCCTACTCCAATGTCAAACTCAACAATCAAAGGAAAAACATGTTCATTCCAACCTATTTAGAAATCATACTAGGTGCCTATAACATTAATGGCAAACACCAAGTTTAGTTGTTTCTCCAAGGCAACCTGCAAAACCCAAGTTAGAAGTTTGAGGTGTTTATTCTTTGACTATCGATTCTGCACAAAAACGTGTTAGTAGTCTCATTTATTGTCTTTGCCATGTGTATGCCAAGATGCTGCACAGATAATTAGTACCAAAAACCAACAAGCAGAAAACAAAATGCAAAACAAAACAAATTTTAAGCAAAACACTGCATTTTTACCTCTGTTTCTGGACTTTACACAGGCGCAGAAGTCATGACACAGGTGCAAAACTCATAACACAAGCGCAGAATGTCTCTAACACAAGTGCAAAATGCTTAACATAGGCGCAAGTTGTCTTACACAGGCGCAGAAGTCCCCAGAAAACCCTGCACTGCCCTGTTTTTGGTTTTTTTGACCTGCAAATCAACTCAAAAGCACTCAAAAACACAGTAAAGGGGTTAGATGGTTAGTGTTCACGTCGGGTTCACCAATTAATGTAGCATAGGAAATTAGGAATCATCACAAGCATATAAAAACTAATCTAATCCAATCACGAAAGCTTAAATGTAATGATCTATCCTAAACACACTCAATAAAGACATAAAGACAAAACATTCAAAACTAAATACTATGCAAACCAAACGTAAATCTGAATGCTTCCTTCATGCGGCTCCATTGTTCTTCTTTCCTCTCCAAATAGCCTTTGTTTGTGGATCTCACCTTCAATTGCATACACATGAGATGAAAGCAAATAGACAAGATTATGGCGCAAGAGTACTCGAAATGTGATTTGACAAAGTGATTAGAAATTTAATAATCTGATTAGGGATTAGATTGAAGAAATTCATCCAATTTATAGACAAATTGGAGAGATGATCAAATTAGCATGATAATGATTCGAATGGAAATTCAAATCAAGAATAGCAAAATTATGACATGTGTATGACAAATTGCTATGCAAGGATTTATGACAATTTATGACAATTTATGACAAATTGCTATGCAAGGATTTATGACAAGATTTTGAAATAGAAATAGACATTTAGGAATTTAGGAGAAATTAAAAAAAATTAAATTAGAAATGATGACTTGGAAATTAGAAAATTGATGAAAATTAGGTAAATTAATTAATAATTTGTCATTTATTAATTAATTCACAAAAATAGGAGGAAATTGAATTAGAAATTAGGAAAATTAGAAAATTGGAAAAATAGGAATTAGGAAATGAGGAATTAGGAAATTGATGAAAATTAGAAAATTAGGTAAATTAATTAATAATTTGTCATTTATTAATTAATTCACAAAAAGAGGAATAATTAGCCAATTAAATGAACATTTAATTGCGATGAGAAGACTTAGGATAAATAAATAATTTATTAATCCTAGAGAGAGAAATGACAAACAAGGTTAAATGATTAAATCATGAAACCCTAAAAGATGAATTAACAATGCAAGAACGACAATTAGGTCTTGATGAAAGATAATTGATATTGACTCGATTTGATCATGATTCTGACTTGATAAAAGACCAATGCTGACAAACGACTTGATTAATAAATGTGCCAATTGACAAGGAACAATGACAAATTGATCCAAATTGACATGATTGAGAAAGACAACGATCGATGACAAATCGATCGCAAAATGACAAGATTGACAAGAGGACAAGAATCGATGACAAAATAGATTGCAAGATGACAAGATTGAAAATGACAATGATCGATGACAAATCGATTGTAAAATGACAAGATCGAACATAACAACAATCGATGACAAATCGATCGCCAGATGATAAGATTGATAAGAGGACAAAACCCTAATTAGGATTGACAATGTCCAAAATAATGACAAATGAGCACGCATATTGATGCGACAGGATAAAATCGATCAAAATCATGACTGGATAGTGTTGTCGACAAGACCAAATTTGAGAGCGAGACGAATGAAGAATGTAGAAGAATGACTCGATGCTCGCAAATGATAAAAACCAAGTGCGTGACATAGGAGAATGTTAATGCGACGCAAAAAACTAAAATGAGGCAATGCACAAATGTTAAAGTATGACTCCGCAAGCGTTGACCATTTTTAGGTGTCTACACCTACAAACTAAAGAAGTGTAAGATTGAAGAATGTCATGATCTGAATAACTACTCAACTGATTAGCTCATCAGAAAATTATTTAAAATTGAGATTGGAGAGATAGATGATATAAAAACCTACAGAAAAGAAGTTGAATTTAACGTTTCAAGAATACCATCATAGATGAACCAAAAAGAAGTGAAAAAATAGATAAGAATGAAGCAAACTTTGATAAGAAGATTGAAGAGAGGAACTAGAAAGTACAAAGGTAAGTTACCCTTGAAATAATTTAACTATAGTATAATTGTTCATTATGCTTAAAAATATATGCCCAAGGAAAATTACAAGAAACCTGATGATGATGAAAAGAAAAGTAGATCTAAAAGACATGACTTTAAGAAAAGGACAAATGATAGAGATAAAGGAAAAATGTGTTTTTGTTCTATGAAGGTACATTCATCTGAGGATGAAGATGGTGAGGACTCGAACGAAGAATCTTTATTCTTGGCTATAGAAGAGAAGAACTAGGATAGGTTCAAAAGACAGGAAGATGTTGAAGATAACAGATAGATGGAAACAGAAAATATTGCACTGCATGCTAAGGTGGAACCGAGAATGTGGATTGATTCCAGATGTTCAAATCACATGATCGAAGACAAAGATAAGTTTGTTAATCTCAAGAAGTATGATGGTGGAACAGTAAAATTTGCAGGAGAGGACGTTGCACCTATTTGTGGAATAGGAAGTATCTCAATTGATGGTAAGCATAAAATTGATGATGTTTATTATGTTGAAGGTTTAAGACATAGTTTGTTGAATGTTTGTCAGATGTGCAATAAAGGTTATGAAGTTTTATTCAGTAAGACCATATGTGTGATTAGAAAAGGAAACACTAAAATAATGGTAGAAAAAGGTATTATAACAAATAGAAATGTTTATTTCATAAAGGATGAAAGTGGAAGTAAATATTTTCTAACATAGAGCGGTGAATGTTGGTTATGGCATAAAAGGATGGGACATATTAACTTTGACAACATGATAAAGATCAGCAATACTAAAGTAGTGAGACATTTACCAGATATTATCAAACATACTGATACTATATGTAGGGAATTACAATTAAGGAAGCAAACAAAGAGGAGTTTAAAGAATAAGGAGTATTCCACTTCAAGATCGTTGGAGATGGTTCATACAGACCTTTTCAAGCCTACAAGGACAAAAGGACTTAATGGAGAAAGGTATTTTATGTTACTTATTGATGATTACTCTAGGATGACATGGGTTACATTTTAAAAGAAAACTTTGAAGCTTTTGAAAGATTTAAATTATTCAAATCAATGGTAGAGAATTAAAAAAGCTAAAAAGAAGTGTTTAAAATCTAATAGAGGAAGATAATTTATTTCAAATGAATTTGACAATTTTTCTAAGAAATATGGTGTAGACGCTTAAAAATAATTATTTTAATAATTTTAAGTTCTTTGCATAATTAATTTATTAATTGTGCCAATTCCTATTCCTTCTCAATATTAATTAAATATAATTAATGTTGCCACTATAGTTTGTTGATTGATTTATTTAATAAATCAATCCACCTTTACTCTTCTAAAATCCTTAATATTAAGTCTACCCAAATTCCTCCTTTTAATTAATTAATTAAACTAGGTGATTCCTACAAATCACCTTTTTCCTAATCCATCATTAACCTAATGAATTCTTCTAGAAGTCCCCTAATCTCACTTATCATTATTCTTCTAATTTTTAATTCCCTCCACTCATTCTCTCTCCTAGTCAAATCCTCCTACAAATCTTATCTACCATAATCCCACCTAATCATTCTTCTAATCCCTCTCCTAATGATTTTCTAGTGGCTAATCATCATGATTAGCCGCAAAGTCAACTTCTTGTCCCTTCCATCCAACCACCTTCCTTAAATGCTATTTTCCTAGGTGAATGTGAGATTTTCTCACATTCCTCTAGGTATCCCATCCTTCAAAGAATTTTTAATTCCTCCTTATTCCTCCAATCCCTATAATCATCCTTTTTGAAGAAATTTTAATTCCTCATCCCCATCCCTCAAGAAATATTGTATTCCTTTCTCTTCCTTAGGCACATTGGGAAGTCTTCCCAATGAGCCTTGAGGAGTGTGGGGACAAGAAATTCCTTTAAGACATATCTCTTGGTCTCCACACTTGTCTTTTCACCTCCTCTTGGGCCATGTGTGGGCTCACAAGAAATCCTGACCCTTCATCTTGGGTCAATCCTAGCTCTCCATTTCTCCTCCTCTCCTCCTATAAATTTAGGACTCCATCCCCTTGTTTCTCATCTCCAAATCTTGTAAGTGTGTGTTGTTAATTTGCTTAGTGAAATCCATCTAGATACCCAAACTCTAGCCAAATCATCCCCACTTGCATACTTAGCCACTTTGATCCTCATCCACAACTTCACTCTTCCATCCATTTATCCATCTTCATCCTCATTTGTGCAAACTTTGGAGATCCAACCACATATCTACATTGGACCAATCCAATCAAGCTAAGAAGAGGCACATTCTTGGCTTCATCAAGAGTCCAAATCGGAGGAACAAGAGAACTCTCTTGTCAAGGTATAATAGATTGTTGTTTTTATGTCTTTTATTTCTATGTTTTGTGTTTTGATTTGAATTGACAATCTAACCTTGCATCAAGATATATTCCCTTGATTCATTTTGGCACGCCTGGTGGGACCCACATCCCTAGAATTTAATGTTTGTAGAGTTTTTTTGTGAGTTTTTTTTATCGCAGGTATCGGAACAGCGCGAGCATCTGCAAATCGAAGCGAATGACTTGAGTTTAGTGTGAGTGACATGGTTTTCAACGCGAGCGACGGAAATTCAAATTTCTTTAACTGCTTCTCTGCAGGTCTGCACATTAGCGCGTCTACTCTCAGGATTTTTGCACTTAGTTTTACAAAATTCCCTCTTTCTTATTCTTCTTTCTATTTTACCATTAAAACCTAAAAAATTATAAAAAGTCAAAAATCCAGAAAAACACAAATTTTTTTTATTAATTTTGCTATAGCTAGTCTTTCTTTGCAGTAGTCTCATTTCAGCGCGAGCGCCCAGTGAATAGCGTGGGCGCTCTACTGAGTTTCCTGCTTAGTTTCCAATTTTTTATTCTGTCTTTGTTGTGTGTACTAACCTACTTCAGCATGTATGCTCGCGCTTCAACGCAACCATCATTATATTAGCGCGACCGTTTCTGACAAAATCCCACTCATTTTTTAATTTGAAAATTTGAATTTTCTAACCGCTAACTTGTTTTGGAGTTTTTCTATTTTAGCACGAGCACAGGTGCTTCAACGTGACCGAAATAGAACGGTTCGACCACTCAGGTATAAATCGACATTTGTTTTGGTCTTTGTATTTTTTCCTGTATTTCCTTTTGTTTTACTTTTGGCCCACTTTAGCGCGTACGCAGGCGCTTCAGCGTGGTTGTCTGCAAATCAGCGCGTGCACTGTTTCTGTAGACCTATATCTACTAATTACATTTTGTGAGATTTGCAGCTTTATCCGATTGTCCAAGACATAAAAAACACAAAACTATTGATCTGATTTTCTGCAAGTTGCCTTGGAGATTCAACCAAACTTTGTGTTTTTATTTTTTAGGCACTTAGACTTAATTAGGGGGTAAATAAATCATTGTTTTTCATGTTTGTGAAAAGCATAAAAGTAGGAGAGTATGCTCTCATCTATATAGACGATCAGAAATCCAGACCCTCCAAGCTTTTCGTGTTCATTGCATGTTTACCCTTAGTGGGTCTGCCCTCCCGAGTTGCTCTTAGAGTCGGTGAGAGGGGAACGACCCAAGTGAGTACACCCGGACCTGGGGTTCCCAACTCACTATAATAAATAGGCTATTGAGATTGAAAGACTCAATTTTTTGGGCTATATGAGAGTTCACTCTCACATTGGGTGCTTAGTAGGATCCTAGAGATCTCAATCACGCTTGCATGACTACTAAGTTCTTGGTGCTTCGTTGGGCTATAGGCCTAAATTACACTTGTGCAACTATGAAGGGTAGCTCCTAACAGGAAGCCATACTAAACACCATGTGCATAGTGGCCAAAAACCTTCTAGTCATTGGTGCAGGAGGTCAAACCTCCGAAGTCACCCATATTTTTAAGGCCCTTAGTAGAGACACAAAGTTCGCCATGAGGATTTTTCATGGGAATTGATGCTTGGCACTCCCAGGGAAGTGAGTGTCATGGAGGGGAGCCAGTGGGGTCAAGCATCTAAGTGTCTTCTCTAGGTAAGTGTAGTTGAGAAATCAATTGGGATCCAATGACTATTGTCCTTGCTAGCCCTAGGAATGTTGTATATGAGCATGAGTGTCTTTGAGTTAAAATTCATTTGATTATTGTGTTTGCTTTGCTTGAAACTTGTTTGCCAAGAGTAGACTAAACACATCATTATCCTCAAACACTTTGCAAAACACTTGTCTAAAAAAAAAAACCATCCAAGTCAAAGTCCTAGTCACAATTCCAATCATAGCCATACCCAAGTCACTTCCTAGTAGTCTTTTACACAAAGTCCCAATTGCGTCAAAACTTCATCTGTCTCATGTTTCATAAACCCGTCGTATAAGCATCCCAAGAAGTCAATCCACCAACCTATCAAGAAGAATAATCTCACACAAGCACAACTTATTAGACGTTGGAAGTTTTGCTACACAAACCACAAACTCTTGCTTAAACATAGGACCTTCTTGCATCATTACCACGATTATGTCCATGGTCACAACAATGAGTTTGATGCTAGTGATGAATTAAGAGTCTGTGCCCTCCATCAAGGTTCAGGATTGTCTTTTAACACCAACTATCATCAGAATCAGGGTGGTCATATCCCTTCATACAACTTACCGTATGAACCAATCATCTATTGAGTCATGTTCATGCCAAGGATAGCCTAGTCATCAAATTTCTTTTGATCATCACTATCATCTCTCTTCGATCAATCATCCTCAATCTTTTCCTAAGGACTTAGCACATCAATTGACCACAAATCAATCACCTTCAATTATCAAATCAATTCTCAAATCCAAACCAAATCATCCTTTAATCCAATTTAACCTCACGTTAAGGTTTATGCCTTGTGAAGTTTCATTTAGACCTCATCCTTAATCAATCAATCACTTGGCTTTGTGCTTGAAGAAGAATCCTCTCCAAGTACCTTTGCCTTATCCTTTGAGTTAATCAAGACTCTTATCTCACATCTTTATTTTTCTTAGGGTCATTAGTCAACCCTTAGTAGAAGAAAGACTTTGGTCATCATCCCAAGGTGTAAATTTTACCCAACTTGGTCATTACCTTGCTTGTGGTTTCATCAACATTTCCCACCTAAAATCGTCGTCCAAGGACTAAGGTACAATCCTAATCAAACCCATATCCTAATCCAAGGACTCTACCAATCAATCAAATCTAATTTCAACAAATTCAAATCCCAAAATCTAAGATCCTTGCTAAGTCATTTCATCATTTTTTTTCCTCTTCCAATCAATCTTTTCTAAGGTTATTCTTGTATGGTTACAACTCGATCTCAAAAGAAAAAGATGGTCGAACAACAATATGGTATGTTGGACATTAGTGTCCTATATGAAGACCCTACACAATATCCTACACAAAGTGTGCAACCTAGCATTCAAAATCAACCACAAGATCCTAATATGGTTGATCAAGATGAACTCTCTCTGGAAGTGCGAACTTTCTTAGAAGACTCTTATAATCAAGAAATGTTGGAGAAATTTATCCGACACAATTCTAGTGCTCTTCTAAAGACTCTCCTTGAAAATGGAGCTCAACTTCCCCCCGATTTTGATAGATCCACTCTTGGTCAACAACCATAAGGAGACCTTGCTCCTACTCATACCGTTGCACCCATTATTCAAACTCAATCAATTGCGCCCCCGCCAATCATTCAACCCCAATCAATAGCACCTGCGACATCTATCCTCATGGTCTCCATTCTACCTTCTTCCTTCTTAGCATCTATGCCACTATCAAATATGATCTCGTCTATTCTCCAGCATGCCTCTATGCCATCTTCTTCTACCTGACCATACATTCTATCCCGCAATCCTCCATTCCTCTCAACAATCTCACTAACTTCATTTGAGCCTCACTTCCTCCTGTCACAACAATTTGCGGGTCGCAACCGACTGTCACTCAAGTTCCTATGAGATTGGTCATCACATCTCACACCCCCGCCTCCTCATCATATCAATACATTGGTGGTAGTGGACCTTCCATGACCCATCCGATTCTAGGGACGAACACAATTCATCATGTCTAAAATCCACAATAAGACCTCATTAAAGAAATCTAGGACATGAAAAACATTATCAAAGACATAAAGGAAGGGACTAACAAAAGGAAACCTTACTTGTTTGATGAATTTTGTCCTTATCCTTATGACCCATCTATATCAGTTGCACCATACCCACCAGGGTTTGAGATCCCTAAGTTCACGAAGTATGAGGGCTAAGGGGACCCCGAGACCATGTTCGTGAGTTTCACATCTTATGTCAAGAAGTCTTCTATAGTGACTTATACCTTCAAAGGCTCTTCCCTAAGAGTCTCATTGGAGATGCTCTTGCATGGTTCTCGTCCTTACCTCAAGGTTCCATTACCTCCCTCCCTGACTTAGCAGAGAAGTTTGTGGCTCACTATGCCTACAACATGGCTAATGATATTTCTATGATGGACCTTTGTGACACAAAACAAAGGCCTGGAGAGACTTTTGCTAACTTCTTGCTAACTTCTTGCTAATATGGTGACATCTCATCAAGAAATTTCAATGGGACATGCCAGAACAATACCAAATTGAATTATTTCAAAAGAATCTGGTGCCCGAACTATCAAGGCCTCTGACATCTCAATGTATTAAATCTTTCCAAAAATTGATTGATAAGGGCCTAGCCCTCGAACGTGTCTTGTTAGAGGAAGGAACCTTGAAAAATTACCAAAAATAAAGTCAAAATTCTTCCTCTTATCATAATGATAAACCAAAATTCTGGTCCAAAAACAAAAACGTAGTCAATGATGGTGTGACTGATGCAAAACGGGTCCAGACCGTGGCCACTCCTCCAAAGCCCACCACCACCAATCGCAAATTCAACAATCAAAATAATCAAAATCAATCTCAAAAGCCTCATAACAATGTCTCAGTCCAGGGGCGACCACCTCGATCCAATAACAGGACTCCAAGAGATTTTACTCCTCTTGTCGAGCCCATTGAAGTGGTGTTTCGAAAGCTTGTCCAAGTAGGTGTAGTGATCTTCCCGATTACTCTCCCGTTCGACCCTAATCAACCCAAACCTAGGTGGTATAATGAGAATGAGTATTGTGAGTATCATCGTATCAAGGGGCATGATACACGAAAGTGCATGAAGCTTAAAATCTACATACAAGATCTCACTAATAGAGGTGAGATTGAGGTAGCAAATTCAAAACCTGGTAACAACAATGACAAACTCAAAATGTACCAGGAACCCTTCCCAAAACATGATAAAGGAAAAGGCTCATCATCTAACACTGTTAACTATGACTACACTAATCATATAACAAGCATTGACTTTTTAGTAGGTCTCATTGAGCCTGCAAACAACCATGTCAACGTCATAACTATCCAAGGAGATAACCCTCCCCCTTCCCAAAGTAGGCCTAACACCGCTAAGATAATCATTCAAGGCGCTACACCTTCCGCTTCCCACTCTCAAAATGACTACAATGTAACCACCCAACGAGGCAAAGTCACTGTTCAAGGAGCCCCTCCCCCACCAAACCCTCCCCCCATTTCTTCCACCCGTTGATATGACCTCCTTGACCAACTTGGGAAGACCCCTACACAAATATCCATCCTAGAACTTATCAAGACTTCCCCTGTCCACAAGGAAATTTTGGAACAAGCCCCCCTTGAGTCTCGTGTTCCCGATAATATCAATGCTGCCCAATTTTAAGCTCTCATTGGAAACCTTGCCCCCCAACATCACCTTGTGTTCACTTCCAATGATGCTCCTATAGATGAAGACCATAATAAACCTTGGCACATTGAAGCCCTTATCCAGAAGCACAAGGTCAAATGTATCCTGACAGACAGTGGATCTAAACTCAATTCGTGTACATACAAGTTAATAAAACAATTGGGACTTTCTGAGGACCTGGTAGATACATCAGGAAGAATCACAATAAAATCATATGATGATGCAGAAAGAGTTTATAAGGGCATGATCACCTTGCCTCTTCAAGTGGGCCCTATTACAATTGAAACCCCTTACCAAGTCCTAGATCTTGATCTCCCTTACAATATTCTTCTCGGTTGCCCATGGATTCACTCCTTGCAGACCATACCCTCCACTTATCATCAATGCATCAAATTCCCCTTCAATGGAAGACAAATCACTATTAAAGGTGATGCACAACCCTTTCAATATCGCAAGCTCTTAGAGGGGAAGCATCCATATCATTTCCCACTAAATAAACCCTCCCAACTCCTCCATCTGACACATCAAATGTCACCTCCACCTCATCCCAAGCAGACCCACAAATCAAGATCTTGGATAATGGTTGCGGAGAATACAAATTGGAGGATGTATTATTAATAGGAAACCTCCCCTTATCTCCCAAGTCATTTGGCAAACTAAAATAACTCAAAAAAAATCAAAAACCGGTTATACAATGCAAAGATGACACCTTTCAGCAATGGGGCCTACTTGATGAGGAGAGCCTAGACACAAATGTCTCTTCATGGTTGTATCGGGAAGAAGATGAAGACCTGTTGGTCCTCACAACTGGAATGGCAACTAGGTAATATAACACAAATTCGAGATTGAATATCCTTGAATAGCTAACTTTCCTGTGGCAAAGGCTCATTTATTTATCAACTAGGGACATAAACTTGAAATGGGCCAGCAGTGTATGTGCACCAAGTTCATATCACAACCATTCTATATTACTACAAGAAATGAAATTCTTCTAAAGAAAACATACGGAATCTCAATGAACTAATACTTAATCTTACAACTGGAAATTACTTTAAACAACTACAATTAAATGATAAAGTTTTGGCAAGCAACAGGAACTACTCTATTGTTGTGGCTGCATGAACAAACACAGGAACTGTTTCCAATGGCTGCAGGAACAGACAATTGCAAAAATAACTATTATAGAAGTATGAAAACTAAATGGAACATACAAAGGATTACTCACCAAGTGGGCCCCCTTGAGTGAGTATCTCCAGAACTTCAGATTACAATTGTTTAAGCATTCAAAATCATATCGATCTCTTTATTTCATCTTGACTGTGAAAAATACATAAAATACCAGAAGACTGTGTATTACAAATATTATGGTCGTTCCCCACCATCCCTGAGAGGAGAGAGATCCCTTTATTTATAAGAAAACTTATAACAAACTTCTAATGGATCGACCAGATTCCTACAGAATAGCTGAACATGATTTATTAACAAGAGAAGAAGAAGTCAACACAAGAAAACAGAACAACATTTGTCCTGCAACTGAGAAAATATAGCATGGCTCGCTTCCTGGATCTAAGCTCCACTAAGAACAGTTATAAATGTTTTCATAAATCAGTTTGTTGAAGAACCGATCAAGTGGTTTTGATCATTACTGCATTTCTCTGACTGGGTCTGCATTGCGGCTATATACTTGATGCTCCTTTAAACCACCATTTAGTCTTTACTTCACCTTTGCTGACCATGCATCATGATATTAATGTGTACAACAAACATGTGTATATACTAATGCTAACATGATATAATGTAAACCATATTTAAAATTGATTTTAGATATTTGCATATTTAGATCATTTAAAACCATTGTATGACATCCTTAGGTATAAGTTAAACCAGTTTCAAAAACACTTAAAAGATATCAACTTAGGAGAGTATTATAATCCAAATTTCATCTAACCATAAGACCTAGGCAAAGGTATTATATCAAAATCCTATCAAAATAGAGCCATTATTTAGGCTCATCAAGACCTAGCAAAAATACTTTAAAAAATGTATCCAAAAGCATCAACTATAGTAGAAAAAAATGGGTTACAAAGGACATGACTTGGGACCAGAGGAGCAAGGAAGAAAAGAACCCATAAATCCTATCTTATAAGTATAACAGGGGCTTGGGGTACACTCCAGTGCCTAAGATCACTATCATTGGTGCCCCTTCAAGTCCTTCTTTGGATATCTAAGACTTTGACGAAGAGGAGTTCCATGAAATGCCTTTTGAATATGAATACGACATCTTATTTGACACCCACATCAACACCATCACTCCCATAACCCCACTCATTTCACATGAGCTACATCTTATCCATCTCAAACTCATAGACTAGGGCCAATGAGACAAACCCACTTTAGATATCTGTGTCAATGATAATGCTCTCATTACTCTCCTGACTATACAAAATTTGAAAGATTGCAACAAAGTACATGAGATTCAACTGCATGAAAAGGGATATTTTGGTAGTCAGGTCAATACCCTTAGTCACAAAAAAGATAATAAAAAGAAAAAACATGATTCTCTAGGTTAAAACATCTCCGAGGGACCTTTCAATGAGCAAAAAGTAAAAACAAAGGGCGTATCCAAAAGTGAAAACCTAGAAAAGGCACTTGAGGATGAGGGACTTGACCTCTCTACCATTGGTCATCTTCCACAGGATAGGTCAAATTTGTTAATAGAGGAAACAAACAGTATCAATATGGGCACCAAAGACATTCCAAAAAACGTGCTCATTGCCAAGTCCCTCACGGATCAAGAGAAACAAGACTTCATCAATTTCCTCACAGAGACAAAAATCAACTTTGCATGGTCCTATGCTGACATGCTAGGTCTAGATCCTGACTTGGTGGTTCATAATCTTGCTATCCACCTAGATGCAAAACCCGTAAAATAGAAGTTGTGCAAGATGCATCCACATATTGCACTCCTGGTCAAAGTGGAACTCCAAAAGATGTTGGATGCAGAGTTCATCAAACCAATAGACTACCTTGAATGGGTATCCAACATTGTACTTGTCGGCAAACCCATGGGGGGCATCCGCATCTATACTGATTTCTGAGATCTAAACAAGGCTTGTCCAAAAGATGATTTCCCACTCCCCAACATAGACATGATTGTGGGCCTCACAACGGGACATGAGATGCTATCGCTTATGGACGGATTTTATTGATATAATCAGATCAAGATCGCAAAGGAAGATCAACACAAAACTGCATTCACAACACCATGGGGCACTTTCTGTTACTGGTTCATGCCTTTTGGCCTCAAAAATGCTAGAGCCACATATCAACGTGCAATGACAACAATTTTTCATGACCTCTTGCACAAAATCATGAAGGACTATGTGGATGATCTTCTAGGAAAATCAAATACAAGAGAGGAGCACATCCCTATCTTAAGGCAGATCTTTGAAAGATTGAAAAATACAAACTGTGCCTCAATCCTAAGAAGTGTGTTTTTGGTGTCACATCGGGAAAACTACTAGGTTTCATTGTTTCTCGCAGAGGCATCAAGGTTGGTCCTATAAAGGTGAAAGCCCTCATGGAAATGCCTCCCACAAATACCCTCAGATAGTTGTGTAACCTCCATGGGAAACTCCAATCTATCAGGCGCTTCATCTCGCAGCTTGCAGATAAATGCCATCCATTTGCACACTTGTTGTGCAAAGACACAAAATTCAAATGGGACTGCTTGTGTCAAAAGGCTTTTGAATAACTCAAAGAATATCTGGCATCACTTCCAGTTCTTATGCCTCCTACTCCTGGAAAGCCTCTTATTTTGTACATATGTGCTACTACAGTGGCATTGGGGGCATTATTGGCACAAACAAATGATCAAGGAAAGGAACATGCCATATACTACATCAGTTGAACACTAGTGGGATATGAACTCAATTATACCCCCATTGAAAGAGCATGCTTAGCATTGGTATTTAGTACACAAAAACTCCGACACTACATGCTAAACAATAAAACAAAACTGATTGCTAAGATTGACCCTCTTAAATATCTCTTGTCAAAAGTTGCCCTCACTGGCAGAACCACTAAATGGGTCATGTTGTTAAGTGAGTTTGACATTGAATATGTAGACAAAAAAGCATTCAAGGGACATGTTATCACAGACCAACTAGCTGACGCTCCACTTCTAGGTGACCATCTAATCCTTACAGAATTGCCAGATGAATTCATAATGATTGTCACCACATCCTCCACATGGCAGTTGTACTTTGATGGCTCTTGCACCCAAAATGGATCAGGGGCAAGAATACTATTGATCACACCTCAAGGAGATTGCATCCCAAAGTCATACAAGATAACCTTTGCATGTACCAACAACATCACAGAATATGAGGCACTGATTACCGGACTACGTTTGGCTACCCAATGGAAGATAGTGGAATTACAAGTCTATGGTGATTCCCAACTTGTCATAAAACAAGTCAATGACGAATATCAAACAAAAGATGACAAACTTCTTCCCCATTGTAGTATGGCTGAAGATCTTAAGCAACATTTGACAACAATCAAGTTTGATCAAATCCCACGAACAAACAACAGAGCTACAGATGTAATGACCACCATTGGCTCCCTCCTTCAGATGCCAGCACATAGTCCAAAGTGTGAGTTCTTGGTCAAGCAATTATTCATACCGGCATATGATTTACCAGAATCCAAAATGGTGTGCGTACTTGTTGGTCCCGAATCCCCCTGGTATCAAGAGACCTTTTCTTTCCTAAAAGACAACACCATTCCCCTACACCTTACCAAAACCCAACAACAAACCTTCATTTGTTGATGTGCTCGTTACACTATCCTTGGAGACACCTTATTCAGAAGGCATTTCGATGGTTCCCTCCTAAGTTGTTTAGATAAACAAGAGGCTGAATGGGCACTATGTAAAGTGCACGAAGGCATCTATGGGGCACACTCAAGTGGGCTCACCTTGGCTAAAAAGCTCTTGAGAATAGGATATTACTTGCCTAAAATGGAAGTAGATGCATATAACTATGTAAAGAAATGCATCCCTTACCAGCAACATGGCGACAAGATCCGTGCACCATCACAAGAATTACAGTCCTTCATTACACCCTGGCCCTTCTCATAATGGGGGCTCGATCTCGTTGGGAAAATCCACCCTACATCCTCCAACGGGCATAAATTCATTATCACTACCATCGAATATTTCACCAAGTGGGTAGAGGCCATCCCTCTTACCTTCACCACTGCTAAACAGATATCCAAATTCATCCTGAACTACTTGATTTGTCGATATGGGATCCCAAAAGTTATTATTACATATAATGGTAGACAATTCAAAAACCAGGATGTTAAAGAACTTTGCTAGAAATTTGACATCCAACATCGCTTCTCCACCTCATATTACCCACAAGGTAATGGTCAAGCTAAGGCTTCTAACAAAACTCTAATCAAAATCCTCAAAAAGACGGTCAATGAAGCTGGTCGTGATTGACACCTCCAACTCCACCCTATTTTGTGGGCCTACCGCACTTCCATCCGCACACCCACAGGCGCCACCCCCTATTCCCTTGTCTTTGGTTCTGAAGTCATCCTCCATCTTGAGATCGAGATCCCCTCTATAAGGGTGTCACTGCAGAATATCCTACCAGACGAAGAATACATAATTGCCAGACTACAAGAGCTATAACTGTTGGATGAAAGGCGCCTCAAGGCCTTGAACCATCTCCAGGTATATCAAAATTGCCTATGCATGAGTTACCACAAGAAGGTCAAAACCCGAGAATTTGAAATTGGTGATCTCATCCTCATGGAAAATCAGAAAAATCTTCAAGAAAGAGAAAAGAAAGGCAAGTTTGAGCCTAATTGGCTTGGACCATATATAATCACAACAAAATATGGATCAGGGCCTATCAGTTGGCTACTCCTGAAGGAGATCCTTTGGATAATCCAATAAATATCATGCACCTTAAAAGATTCTATTCCTAGTCCTCAGAAATTCATTAATTGTCAAAAAAAAATTTAAAAATTAAAAAATCAGGAAAAATACAAAAAAATGAGAAAAAGACCCTGAAAAAATATCGTCACTCTGGTGAAAACCTGGTAAACAGGCACCTTGTGACACACAAAAAAAAGAGTGAAGAAAAATCAATTTGTCCATTAGTGAAAACCACTTTGTGGCGCTATGGGCAAGTACCTTGGTGAAAACCTGCATGCAGGCGCTAAGGTAAATAATATAGATCCATGGTCTATCAGATTAGTACTCTATCACCTCACATCCACCATTCTCACTATCCAATTCACCCATCATGACAGTCCTCCCCCCCTCATTGGAATAAATCATGCATATGATGATGAGTCTTCGCCTAAATCGTGAATAAATATTGTCCGACCAAACTGAGCTTTTGTGCCTCTGTGTGAACTTCATCAAGTCTTGAGGTCAATCCCAAGTCCACAAGTTAATCTTCAAGGTCATCTGATCACTTGCCTAATCCAAAATCTACCCACCCTACCTTTTGCCTTAGGGATGAATCCTTCCCTCGTCTAGCAGTTTAAACCTCCATCCTAATCCTACTCTTGGCAAGAGGCATGAATTGGTCATGAATGAGTGACTTGTTTGATTTCTTGGATTTTCATTTATACTTGCATCTTTTGCCCTACGACTGCATCTATCTACGACTGACCAGATCTTCGATATCCAAGTATGTTTACAATAGGTGCATATTGGGGCATATTTTCGTAGCATGGCGTGTTTTGGATCTCTCTTGTATGAACTGGTGACCTGGTACTAGTGTTTATCAACACTTACCTTCTCGTGTACAAGAGGTATCGGTGTGTTGGAGGGTTTCCTTGCACGTACCCACAACTTTGTATCAGTGTTCCTCAACACTTGCATAGCTATGTGTAAGGAATTCCCATTTGACTGTGAGTCAGTCCACGCCTTGGGTTTCTCATGGCATCTTGGTTCCTATAATTAGTGGTGCGGGTTACCTAGGGCAATATCAAACTAGGTTGGCTCTCCACATATTTTGTGCACAACTCTCACCATCATTTCATAAAGTCCTAATCTAATAATCCCATGGAGTCTTCAATTTTGCCCCCCACTATCCCATATTCTTTTATTTTCTATCTAAGATCATTGTATTACTACTGGCATATTCTCTCATTGCATTATCCATTCATTTTATCCACTTAGGCGACATCATTCTCTATCCATTTAGGTTACATTATCCATTCATTTCATTATACTACTCACTTATATTATCATTTTCACAAGCATTTACCACATATATTTCATTTAGATTACATTGCATACGTCATGTAAGTTGCATTATCCATTCATATTAGATGGCATTAATTCATTCGCTTAGATTACATTACATTACTCCTTCATTTCATCATTCATTTAAATCGCATCATTTGCATAACAATGATGAGTTACATTGCAATATCTGTGTAGGTGGCATTACATTCATCATCCATTACTCATATAGATTGCATCTAGGCTAATCAATCATTTATCATAAATCATTTGCATCTACATCTACTATTGCATTGCATTTTCATCATACATTAAACATCCTCATATAGAGCATATATGCACATAAAAACATGTGGACTTGCATAATCACTCATTCTGCATCCATATACATGTCAGCAACGTGTCATAAACATACATATATAAGCATCCACCTTGCATCACAAATAGGTCATGCTACAATATATCCATAATCATCATCCATGCATCACATCACAAAATAATAAAAAGAGTCCATCATAATAAACTACATACATCATCCGCTGCTGCAAATCATATATATATATAAGCTCAAAAAGATGAATATGTTTGTCATAATACAATGATCACCCTGAAGGGTCAAAATATAATACATAAGCCAAAATGGAGCTAACTCTCCCCCCTGTCTCTCCAACCCCCTCCTTCGCACCTCCTCCCCCTAATCCTCTTGCTCCCCCTCCTCTAGGTGGCCTAAAACCCACCGATCCACCTATCTGTTGGCTATGTGTGGGTCGTTGACTATGTGTCCTATGGGATCACACACTCTTAGTGTATGAGGCTGCTCATTGCGCCGCATGTACTGCTCTATGGTATAGCCCCCTATAGTATCCCGCCTCCCGAACTATCCTCTCTGCCCTATCCCTTTGCTGCATCATGTCAGAACACATCTGCCCAAACCCTGTGGGGACCAACATTTGATGGGCTGCATCCCTCTCCCCCCACAATCGTGTCACATATGCCTCTGCCCTCTGCACTCGACCTCACAACTCCTCTAACTCATCATCCTGCAGGCGGAGAACATCCTGTAAAGCCTTAATAGTGATCCTTGTTCGTGCCTCCTCTAGCATCTGCTCAGACTCCTCCCTCTCCCCTCTTAGAGCATCTACCTTCGTCCTCATTGTATGGAGGCTCTCTGTCAAATCTACTATCTCCTGTCACAACCGCTCCACCTCTGCCTCCAAGCTCTCTCTATATGTAACTCATCCTCGAGGGAGTGAAGCCTCGCCCGGGTGGCGTCTCTCTCCCACTGGACTCTGTCAAAATCATCTTGTGACACTCCTCCCCTACCCTCTACATGTGCCTCTGGAATATCCATGGGTACAGTCTCCTCTCCCCCACCAACCCCTTCCTCTATGGCCTCTCCTACTGGTAATGCTCCTGCATGTCCGTCTCTTGCCTCCAGATCTCTCCTCTATACCACCCTAACCCTCCTCTATTGTCCCCCAACACCCTGCCTTGCTGCAACCACAACCCTCTCACCCGGTCCATCATCCTCTCTGTCGACTATCTGATCTACTGTCGGTTGTAGCTCATCATCCTCCAAAACCCTGGGAATGGTGAGGCACACTAGAAAATGTCCCTCCAACCAGCTCCCATATCCTCCTGTCATCCCTGGATCCTCTCCTGCCCTGAGCCACTCATGCTAAACCAAGTATGATGTTGTCTGAAAACTAGTCCTGCCCTCCAATGGACTCGTTGTTGGGCCCCAAAATTACTCCTCTCGTGTCGTCCGAGGATACAATGGTATGTCTCCCACTATATCCTGGACTAGGCCAAACTGTCTCGCTACTCTGTAAGGGGAATAGTACTCCATGATATATATAGACCTGCCGGACAACCACATCTCCACTCCAGCCTAGTGTAGCTACCAACTCCCCCTCCATGTCTCACTACCCAAAAATGGACACCATGTAAACTGCATAAGCTCATCAAAAATGTGTTGCCAAAACCATATGGATCCTATCCATGTATAATGTAGCAGGCCCCTGTACCTGTCTATATATGGTCATCGACCCCATCTATCCTAAACACCTAGTGGCTGAGTAATTGCAATATGTTCCCAAGCCCGGCTATGGAGAAGTATCACTCTCGTAGATAAGATGGCATACTCCCTGTATACCACCAGATGCATATCTTGGTATAACTGAGCCAACATTGCGGCTCCCCAGGCATACTGCACACAATCATATACCATGAAATAAAGGCACCTGCTCCATCCAACCGGAAACCCATGCCCTATGAGATCAGGTATAATTCGTCTGCTCAAAAATCCACAAATCACAAGTACCACACGAGGTATATGTCGAATACCCATCGCCCTACCCAAATGCATCCTACTCTTGTCCAACATCGGTAGGGCCTCATACGTGCAAACCTCTCATAGGTAAAAATCTGTTGCATTTAATCGGTACTCTGGGATGATGCTATGAATGGGGATCTTCAAGATCCTCCATACATCTAGAAGAGTCACCGTCACCTCGCCGATAGGTAGGTGGAAGGTGTTATATCTACTATCCCACCTCTCAACTAAAACCATCATCATCGTAGTATGAGCTCGAATCCTCAGCCACCTACCCACAAAATGCAACCCCACAACAGCTAGGATTTCCAACTCATCTGACCGCAACCATTGATACAATCTCATGGTAGCTGGCCAGTGCTCCCTCGATGCCAATGGCCCCAACTCAGCCTGCATCCAATAATCCAATTCATCATTCCACATCCTTGAGCCCTATTCTGCCCCCTGGTGCACCCATACCTTCCCCCACCTCAAAAATTCTAAAGCCTATTTATAATCCCTTCCTTCTCTAGCGCACGCGTTTATTCATTCAGCACTTGCACCATTCTACATGCGCACACACTAACAAACCCCCCTTAGAGACCCTGGATCAGACTAGCGCAACCGCTCACAGGGGACAACTTTTTCCCCCCACCCGACCATACCCTAACCTACCCTAGCGCGACCACCCACTCGCACCCCCTTTTCCTAACCCTAAACCTAACCCTAAAACCCCTCCACTCCAAGCGCCCGTGCAAAAGTGTGGCTGCACATGCTAAACACTAGTGCCTACCCCTAAACCCTCGCTTTCCCCTTCCACTCGCAAGCACTCACGCTACCCTAGAGGCGCGCACACTGAAACAACGATCAACGCATCCACCTTGCCAAAGTTTAGCCCTAAACTAAGCCCTAATTATAACCTAAACCTAAAAATTCACAAAGGATGATAGTCCTACATACCGGTGGTCCATAGCCTGTGGGTCTCTCGTACCGTCGAATCCTCTCGACGCAGTGCTCACGCGTGTGGGAACGCAATCCATCTCTCCTTCTCTCCTTCTAGGCTCTAAGTTTCTCCAAGGCTTGTGTGTAACAATGACTCCTCATTGGGCCCTTTGTGGCTTATATGGACCCCCTTGTGGGCCCATTCCCTTTGCACTCTCGCTCCTTCTTTTTCCTCTTCTATCTTTCTTAATCTACTCTATCATTCTTTTTCATTCATTTCTCCCCCCATTCTTCTTCCTTATTCATTTCGAGAATTTTACGTTGGGGCATCTATTTCTCTTCTTCTTCTATCTTTTACCCATCACCAAATTTGTCACTACGTAAAAGAGGGGCAAAATGTAGACACTTAAAAATAATTATTTTAATTATTTTAAGTTCTTTGCATAATTAATTTATTAATTGTACCAATTCCTATTCCTTCTCAATATTAATTAAATATAATTAATGTTGCCACTATAGTCTGTTGATTTATTTATTTAATAAATAAATCCACCTTTATTCTTCTAAAATCCCTAATATTAGGTCTCCCCAAATTCCCCCTTTTACTTAATTAATTAAGCTAGGTGATTCCTACAAATCACCTTTTTCCTAATCCATCATGAACCTAATGAATTCTTCTAGAAGTCCCCTATTCTCACTTATCATTATTCTTCTAATTTTTAATTCCCTCCACTCATTATCTCTCCTAGTCAAATCCTCCTACAAATCTTATCTACCATAATCCCACCTAATCATTCTTCTAATCCCTCTCCTAATGAGTTGCTAGTGGCTAATCATCATGATTAGCCACAAAGTCAACTCCTTGTCCCTTCCATCCAACCACCTTCCTTAAATGCTATTTTCCTAGGTGAATGTGAGATTTACATTCCTCTAAGCATCCCATCCTCCAAAGAATTTTTAATTCCTCCTTATTCCTCCAATCCCTATAATCATCCTTTTTGAAGAATTTTTAATTCCTCATCCTCATCCCTCAAGGAATATTTTATTCCTTTCTCTTCCCTATGCACATTGGGAAGTCTTCCCAATGAGCCTTGAGGAGTGTGGAGACAAGAAATGCCTTTAAGGCATATCTCTTGGTCTCCACACTTGTCTTTTCACCTCCTCTTGGGCCATGTGTGGGCTCACAAGAAATACTGACCCTTCATCTTGGGTCAATCCTAGCCCTCCATTTCTCCTCCTCTCCTATAAATTGAGGACTCCATCCCCTTGTTTCTCATATCCAAATCTTGTAAGTGCATGCTGCTAATTTGCTTAGTGAAATCCATCTAGATACCCAAACTCTAGCCAAATCATCCCCACTTGCATACTTAGCCACTTTGATCCTCATCCACAACTTCACTCTTCCATCCATCTATCCATCTCCATCCTCATTTTTGCACACTTTGGAGAGCCGACCATATATCTACATTGGACCAATCCAATCAAGCTAAGGAGAGGTGCATTCGTGGCTTCATTAAGAATCCAAATCGGAGGAACAAGAGAACTCTCTTGTCAAGGTATAATAGATTGTTGTTTTTATGTCTTTTATTTCTATGTTTTGTACTTTGATTTGAATTGACAATCTAACCTTGCATCAAGATATTTTCCCTTGGTTCATATAGAATTAGAAGACACTTTTCTGCTCTGAGAACCCCTCAACATAATGGTTTGGTATAAAGGAAGAATAGGACTATTATTGAGATGGCTAAGACTATGATGAAAGATGCTAACTTGGCTAATTTATATTGGAAGGAAGTTGTGCATATTTTTGTTTACATTCTTAACAAGGTACAAATAAGAGTAAATCATACTGAGACACCTTATTAGATATGGAATGGAAGACCTCCTACTGTGAAGTATTTTAGAATCTTTGGAAGTAAGTGTTATATCAGAGGAGATACGAATAATCTTGGAAAGTTTTATACCGAGACAGATGAAGGAATATTCTTGGGATATGCTACAAACAACAAAGCCTACCAATGTTACAAGAAGAGACTGAACAAGATAGTGGAGAGAACACATGTGAAAGTATGTGAAGCATGGGATTAGATTTCCCTTGAACCTATACAAGAGATTGAACTTGAGATTATTGTTGCTACAACTTAGAAGAAAACATAGATTTAGAAGACAATAATAAATAATAGATAAATGAATCTGAAGAGGAAGAAGAACCTGAACAAGTGTTGAATACCCCAACAAAATATGTGCAAAAGAATCATTTAGAAGATCAAATAATTGGAGACAAAAATAAAGGAGTTTAGACAAGAAGAAGTGTTACAGAGGTAAATGAGCAAGCAAACTACTATTTTCTTTTGCTAGTGGAACCTAAATTATACAAGGAAGCAAGCAAACAAGAAAGTTGGGTAAAAGCAATGGAAGAAGAACTGAATTAGATACAAAAGAATCAGACTTGGGAGCTAGTACTCAAACCAGTGGAAAAGAATGTGATAGGAATTGAGTGGGTGTTCTAGAACAAGACAAATGAACAAGGATAGGTTACAAGGAACAAAGTGAGACTGGCATGTAAAGGCTATTCACAAGTTGAAGGTATTGATTTTGAGGAAAAAATTGTTCCAGTAGCTAGGATGGAAGCTATAAGGATGTTTCTTGCTTTTTATGCTTATAAGAACTTCAAGGTATATCAAATGATGTTAAGTTAGCATTTCTAAATCAAGAACTAGAAGAAGAAGTATACATTGAGTAGCTTGATGGATTTAGATTGTCAGAGGATCCAAATATGGTTTTCATGTTAAAGAAAGCATTGTATGCACTCAAACAAGAACCTAGAGCTTAGTATCCTAGATTGGATAGATATTTGTTAAAATAAAACCTTATGAAAGGTACTGTAGACAACATTCTTTATTTTAAGGTTGAAGGTAGCAAGTTGTTGATTATTGTTGTTTATGTTGATGATATCATTTTTAGAGGAAATCATGGTCTATTTAAAGAGTTTGCAGAAGAGATGCAAAAGGAATTTGAAATTTCAATGATTTGTGAGATGTATTTCCTTCTTGGTCTACAAGTTACTTAGTTGGAAGATGGAATTTTTATTTCTCAAGCTAAATATGTCAAAGAGATGTTAAAGAAGTTTGATATGGAAAATTGTAAACCAGTTACTACCCCTTTAATTGTTGGATGCAAATTAGGCAAAGATGATACATCTCCAGATGTTGATTAGAAGAAGTATAGATCTATGATTGGAGGACTGTTATATCTAACTGCCTCTAGATTAGATATTATGCAAGCTGTATGTTTAATTACGAGATTCAAGCTAATCCAAAGCAATCACATGGACAAGCAATGAAGAGGATTTTTAGGTACGTGAAAGGGACTTAGGATTTTGGTATTTGGTACAAAAAGCATGGATATTTCATGTTGAAAGCATATACAGATGTTGATTGGGCTGGAAGCATTGATGACATGAAAAGTACTAGTGGTGGTGCATTCTTTTTGGGAGACAAATTTGTTTCATGGTTAAGTAAGAAGCAAGACTCAATGTCATTATCTACCGTAGAAGCATAATATCTTGCAACAATATCATTTTCTACTCAAGTTCTATGGATAAAATAGACTCTTAAAGATGTGTATGATGAAGCTATTCCTATTATGTGTGATAATACCAGTGCTATAAACATTTCAAAGAATATGATAATTGTGTGGGAGAAAAAGTGACACTAAGCAAACATGCCCTAATCTCACTGTCAACCACACACTTGTGGAATACGAAAGAGCCTAGAGGTATCACACAATTGGCTACTTCTTCTTGTGGAAGAGAGAGCCACGGGCTACCTATTAGGATTTCTATTCCTTTGTTGTAATTGAAAGATGAAATGATGCAAGTTCAATTCCTAACCCCAAAGTGCAAGTATGAACTAATAACAAGATTACAGAATTGAACTTAAATGATGGAAAGCTGTAAACACAAGGACAAGACAAGAATGCAAATGCGTACCCGGAGTTAAAATCTGACTGAAAATGTTTGGGACGGGGGCGCGGGTGCCACTGTCCTGATTCTGCCCCTGAAACTGCTCCGGAAACTGCTGTTTTGCACTCTGGAAAAGCTGTCAAAAATGCTGAAAATGTTGTCTGTCAGGAGGACCAGGGCGCCCAGTGCCCCTGTCCCAGGGACCAGGGCGCCCAGCGCCCCTGTCCTGGCAGGACCAGGGTGCCCCACGCCCCTGTCCTGGTCTTTTGCTCTGAGATTTGGTGTGAAGTTCGGTCTCCGTCTGCTTCTTCCGGATCTGTAACCTGCGGCGTCGTCCGAGTCCCGAAACCTGCACTTATATCTGAAAAGGTGTTTGGGCGGCTATATAGGGTTTTGCCTTAGTCAAACCCCCGCTTCGGTGATTTCCACCTCCACGAATAGCCAAGTTGTATTGTAAAATGTATTGTGTGTGCAGACCTAGTGTGTGTGCAAGGTCCTTAAATGCAAGAAAGCAAACTAGAGCAACCTAGAAAGTAAACCCTAATTGCTTGTAAATGATAATGTAAATGCTCTAAATCAAGATGCAAAGTGATCTAAAGCATGAATAAAGGATATATTGAAGCTTATGCAAAGACATGAAAACAACATGAAATCATACCCAACCCTCAAGGGAGGAGTACAAGCCAATCTTCAGTCAGTAATCTCCTATTGTTCTTCAATGTCTCCCAAGCCCTAAATGAATGAAATTGATGAATTCTTGATGGATGGATGTTGAATGTTATTGAAGTCCTCAAAGATCTGCTCTTTTGCTGCATAGAAGGTACTTGAAAGCCAAAATTCGGGATCCTTTCAAATGAAGAAAGAGAGCTCTTATGTATGAAACCCTAGGTCTTAATTTCGACTTTAGGCCGACTTAGAGATTGAATATCCCGCCAATTTCTTGGGGTTAAGCTTTATTTTATGATTGGATCGTGCTCCCAAAATTTCGGGAAAAATGTCTGGGACCATGTGCACCGGGCGCCACGGTCCCAGCAACTTTTCACCAAATTTTCAGGGCCGTCAGATATGATGATTTTAGAGAGAATCCCAAAGTTACAGGTGATTTCGAGATGTTTTGACCCCCGAAATCAAGCCCCCAAGTTCAAAATAGGACCTAATTAGGGTTTCTGATTAAATGATGTATTGGAGGAATAAAATGAAAGGGGCACACTTTAATGAAAGGGCCCAACTTTATGATGTGGAAGATGATGAAATAGGACCTTAGACCTAATTAATTTGATTAATTAAGTGCTAAAGGGGAAATGTAATGCAAAATGCAAAATGCGCCAAGGCGGGTGCTAAACTAGGTGTGAAATTGTACCACCCTAGCAAGTGCGTACAATTTACGACGCTACAATAATGTATTAAAGAACAAAACATATCTCAATCTCTTATCATTTCTTAAGGGAGAAGGTTTCAAAGAAGGAAGTTGTATTGGAATACATTTATACAAAATAAAAGGCAACAAACATTTTTAATAAGGCATTGGAGAAGGATACTCTTGAGTATTTCAGGCAGAAACTATGGGTTATTGCCCCTCCTTTTTCTAACTAGATGCATTATAATGGTGCATCTTTCTAGGTGATTCGGTGCTTATTTTGTATCTCTTGGATTGATGTTGTAACCGCTCTCAGGGGGAGTGGTGGTGTACGTTGGTTTGTCATGCAACACCCTTTGTCTTTGATGTCAAAGAGGGAGAGAGAGTTGTTGTGAAATTTGGAGAGATAATTGTTGTGAAATTTGGAGAGATAATTGTTATGAAATTTGGAGAGATAATTGTTATGAAATTTGGAGAGAGATTTGTTGTGAGATTTGGAGAGAGATTTGTTGTGAGATTTATGCAGGTAGTGTGGCATTGCTCAAGTGTTTCCATCAATGACAAAGGGGAAGATTGTTAGAAGTATGAGCTTAAATATGGTTGTCATTAATGTCAAACCTAGTTAGATGGACAGATTTTGGTCTAGATACATTCCTAATTATTGTAGTTATGGTTTGTATTAGACATTGAGTTTGGTATTTTTGGTGTTGGTTGTGGCATTTCGATTCAAATGGTTATTTTTATTCTCTAGCAGTAAGTGTGTCTGTTAGACAGGCCAGAAAGTCTTCGATGGCCTCCAGATATGTTGCAAATTGTGTTACAATTTAGTAGACATGATTTTTCTCAGCATGCTTCTTTGATAATTTCTTTGTTTCATAAGAGAGCTTTGTTCAAGATGTTTAATTGTGTTATAATTTGATGTGTCTGGTTAAGTTATATTGGATGGATAATATTATCTTGGTCTAGATATGCATTGGATGATGTATCAAGAAGTTGTTATAGGTCTCACCATGGCATGTGGAGATCCATGTAAGGTATTTTGCATTAGATGATGTTCTTTGGCTGAAAGATTGCTATTTCTACACATTACATTTGGTAGCATCTTTGGTGAATATATTAGCATGTGTGGATCATTGGATTCACCTTAGAAGGATGTATTGTGATGTATTTTGGTTCCTCATTCTCTCGGACTAGATCGCTTTGAGTATTTTTGGTCGAGGTGGCTTATTTTTTTTAATAATGCTTATTCTGCTTTGGTTGACCCTAGATTAAGTTTTTCAATGATCTATCTCATATTTAAGGAGTGTGGATGTATGAGTTGAGTTTAGTTGTGGTGTGGATTATATGAATTGATGAGAAGTGTTGCGAATTATGTGCAAGCAAATTTGAGATTGTAGATGTGCAAAAGTCAGAGCTTTGAAGGTGATATATTTAGTGAGACAGTGTTGTAATAGTGGTGATTAATCAGAGATGTTTGACATGATGTTGGTGACTTGATCTAGTAGTTCAAGGACAATTTCATGTTTAGGAGATCCTTCTCATTTGTAGTTCTACTATTTCCTTTGTTGTTGATTGACAGTGAGTCTTTTGGAAGAAGATTGTATCTTGCCTTGAAGTAGTGAGCCTCAATTGTGCAAGCCCTTATATCTTAACCTAAGGCAGTGTGCCTTAGCCTTGCAATTCTATTAGGTGTTGTTTCACCTTAGTAGTGAGCCTAAAACTTTGTAATCATTCATATTCATATTGTAAGATAGATTCTCACAATGGTTTTTCCCTATTCGGATTTCCCATGTAAATCTATTGTTCATGTGTTGATGGTTGATGTTCATGTGTTGTTATTGCTATGTTAGTTGATGTTGTTTGTACTTAATTTGTTTTGAATTTTTGAACTGATTCACCCCGCTCTTGATCCTATCATGTGTTCAACATTGAGTTCCAGTAAACCATTATTTGTTATAAACTTTTGAAAATCTTTTTGCACTGTCCCTAGCTCCATTTGACCCCCTTTCTTGTCCACCAATTCCAAGGTTGCATTGAAATCACCACCTAGAATAATCAAAGACTTATCCAATTTCTTAAACACTACTGATATCTGATTCCAAACCTCTGTCTTCTACCTAATCCGAGAGGGACCATATATGTTAAATAGAAAAAAATCATAGTTTATGCTCATTGAATGTATATTTACTTTCTGTTAATGATTTGGTTATATTTACTCCTCCAAGCTTATGGTGGATGGGTTCCAAATAATCCCAATGCCCCCAAAAGCTCCTCTGGCCATTTATTCCTACTTTTGATAAGAGTATTTGAGTTTTCCTTACTTAATTTTGTCTCTGGCAACATTACAATATTTGATTGCAATTGATCAAGACATCTCTTGATCAAACACATTTTATTAGGGGTATTGCAACCCTTGATATTACATGTTTATATTTTCATGGCTCCTTTGGAAGGGTAACACCCTTCCTGGGAAACAATTTACTTTATCCTTTAGCACACCCTGCTAGTTCCAATTTCACATTATTATTTCTCTTGGCCCAAGATTTCTTCTCACCTAGTTTGGATGCCTTTGACTTTGCCAAGGTTTGGCTAATGGTTCTTTTTTCTAATATATCTTTCTCTCCATCCAAACTCCATTCCTCGTCATCTTCTAAAGAATCCCACTCAAAATTCTCTTTATCTTTGTGTTGAGAATTTTCTCGATTGAAGGTATCACAATCTCTACATTATTGAATCCAAATCCTTGCCAGAAACTCATGTATATTCTTGAAGAGATCTTCTTGTTGCCTATTACTTGCATCCTCCACATCCAAAATCTCTAATGCCACTACACTGGGATTTTTCCCATCATTCTCTATAACTAAAATGACCTCTTTAACTTTTGTATTTTCCTCACCTACTAAATTGACTACTTCAGTGTTACCTTCTTGAAGTGTTTATGAATTTATCTACCCCTGCGAATTCTCTACTCCATCCCTACTCAGATTCCCATCCTCCATTTTTTTCCTATCCAATTCTAAGCCCATATGATTGTGAGGTGTATTAATCATTTTTTATTGGTTGCACTTGAAGGTGGAGCATTCGCCTATGTCCCTTTGCTTACTTTGAATAACTCTTTTTTTATGGAATCCAGGTTTAGCTCTAATATCCCTATCACGATCTAGAACAATCTTCTCCCCTTAACCTCCTTGATTCTAACTTTATTGGATCTTATTGGGGGATTCTAAGTTCTCCTATTCCCCTGTCATTGATTTAGGTTTATTGACCATCCTCTTGGAGGCTACATCCTTTCCTTTTTTGAGTGCAATACAATCCACAACTGTATGGCCAACCACTTTGCACTACTTGCAGTGTTCCACAATCTCCTCTACCTCAATTTATTGCCACCAAACTCCAATATTGGTCCAAATATCAATTTATTTGGGAAGAGGAGGGGAAAGGCATCTAGTTGATGCAAATCTGAGCACACATACTAAAATATTTTTGCTTTTGAATATCCTAATTTTTCCTAGGAAGGTTATAGAGTCTCAACTAGATTGGTATTTCATCAATATTGGTTTTAAGTGGGTTAAAATTTGGATCCAATCCTTAATGTAAAAACCCTTGCCCCCCATAAAAAGGGTCCATTGTGTAAAACCCAAGTTCTCATTCTAGCATCCTCAACTATTACCACGTAAAATCCATTCGACAAGGTTTTGATTTTACATTTGAAACCTCAGGTCTCATCATACTACTTCTTGACCTGGCTGAAAGCCATTCATTCCCCAGCCCATTTTATAAAAAAATGCCTTCTCTTTGAGCAAAGCCATAGATTCATTCCATTTTTTATTATCCAAAGAGAAAGTAACCACTCTATTATTTGTTGTTTGGATACTCACCTTAGGGTTTGCATCCGTCTTTTGCAATTTTTTTGGTCTCCATTCCTTTGCACTGACTCTCTTCCATACTTTTCCCAACCCCTCAAACAATTTGGTGTATCTTGGTTTAGGTCGTTGTATATTACCTGAACCATGAGAGACCTCACCATTTGAAAACCCACCTCTGTTGCGTTGTCCACCATTATCAAGCCTTCTATTTTGATCCTTCCAAACCCAACTTGGTTGTTTCCATGCAGAAAACCTTCCCTTATTCAACAACCATCTATGACCTCCCTATCATTTAGGCCTACCATCTCTCCTCGGTTGCAACCCTAGCCTCTTTCTCAACGCCATCCCTTTATCTTAATTTATTTGTATAATATGTACATTATTTATGAAAAAAATTAAATCCAACAAATCTTCATTTAATTTAATATATTACTGAAACAATACATATACAAAATAATCTATTTGTTATAATCATTCTACCCTCACTATTTTTATTTTACATGTAGAAAAAGCTAGGCTTGATTGGAGGGCCAAAATTAGGCCTTGTCATATTGGCTTTACAAACAGGGTTATTCTTCATTCAAAATGTATATATGACTAATAGATACACATGTATATCCATTTTTTTACTTAGAATACATGCATATTTGATGACCATAGGTACATTTTGTATGAATACTTTTTTCTTCATACAAAACTAATGCATATATTAAATTATGAGACTTTATTAAACCCAACCTGTCCCAACTTTGAAAGTCTAAATCTACTGATTGACTCAACTTTTAAAAATAATATTTTTTGATAATTATACATTCAAAATCACTCTTCACATGCTAAAAGCTATCCCTTTTTTCATTAATCTTATATGATTTTTGACAATTCATCCATAAACTCCCAAGTCACATGATGCACTCTTCTTAGAGTTTTGATTATGAATGGATGAATTTTAACTTCCATGAGGCTAAAAATAGCCTCTAGGACAACTAGCCTTGTCATTTTGTTTCTTTTGTATTTCAATCCTTTTCCTATTCAAGGTGACAATGAGCTCCCCCAACTTCTTAATAATTCCCTCGTTGAATAGATTGTACCAAGAGATAAGTATCAAGATTTTGGTTTGTTTGTCCTTGATGTCCCTAAAGGCATCACACTCCAAAACAGAGTATTTTTTTTATTCCATTGACTTGGTAATGCAAAAAATACACACCTTTTATTCTCAAAGTTCTTTATGTTTTTTTCACCACCCCATCTCATATCAAAGTTGATGATAATTAGTTCTCAATTGGGTAATACAAATCTTAGCTCTCCACAAAAACAATAGCCTCTATGCACACTTTTTTATTGATGACCACATGTGGGATTGAACTCTTAAAGATAGCTTCTTCTTTCTCTCAAGTACTTCACCCACACACACTTGTGAAACTTATCCATAACAAAATCCTTTATCTCTTTGTTATTTTCATGGCGCATGCATTCAAGTAGATATTCTATCTTCTCATACATGTGTTGTTTTTCTTGATCTATATCTTCTTTCTTTTGCTCATGATGCCATTGAAAACAACCTTAGGCCATCTACCTACTTTCATTTGTTCACTTCTTTTTAAATATCTTATAAGATGCACCATAGTAATTGCTTCAATAAGAGTTCCCCTTGCTTCACCAACACAATCTCATAAGGAATTAAACCTTTTAATTTGAACTTTCTTAGATCAAACATTTTTTAATTTTCTTAATTTGCATTTTTTAAAAATAAACCTTATCACAAATTTTTCCAAATGGGCACCATCTTCACCAGACAAATTTAGTCATTTTTCAAGTTTGCCAATATATAAACCAAAAAGAGTGGAGGAGAGGAGGCACCCTTGCTTGACCTCAATGTCACTCATAAAACTTTTTGAATTACTTCCAAAGTTTTAATTTTGATCTCTTCATAGAGCTTATGGACAACTACTCTAAAGTGTATGTGAATTCCACTATTTTCCATTCTACACCATAGCTTATCCTTGGGGATTGAGTTGAAAGCCTTTTTCATGTAAAAAAAAGAACAAAATTCTTCTTCCCTTTTCTCCAATTTTTTTTAATGATGTGCCTGTAGCGTCCTAAAATTGCGACACTTGCAATTTCGACTGCATTTCGGTCTTCACGATGGCGACGCAACACGCAACCTGAATGGAGACCCCGAAACCTGATTATGACACTGAAAACTGCATTTTCTTGCACCCTGGCCTGAACCTCCTTTGCACCCTGCTGTCCCGGGAGGTGGGACCAGAGCGCCCAGCGCCCTGGTCCCTGGCCCTATTTTGGGCCCGGTTTCCTATGGGGCTTCGGGTCCTTTTGTTTGCAATTTGGAAAATAAACTTTCCTGGTCGGCCTAAGGTCTAGAAAATCAGTCTATTAACCCTAATTGGCAAGTATATAAACTACATTTGCCTCTCCCATTTGGGTAAGAAGGACATATGTGTACAAGCGTGGAAACTATACTCAAGCATTCACGCATTCAAGCATTCCTTCAAGTAATTGATCATTTCAAGTCTCCATTCAAGGCTAAGTGTTGCATTCAAGACAAGGATTCAACCATTGAAGAGGAGATCACTTACAACACATTACATGCTACAACATACAACATACAACAAACAACAACATCTATACCTTCGCATATAAGGATACAAACATCCTTACAACAAGGTATTAGTACTTGTTTTACATTACATTTACAACAATATCTCATTTCTTGGTTAATTCCAAAACCGGGGTTTGACCTAAAGGCAAACCCCTAATCCCTAACCCCCCAATCGTCTTCGCTTTTCTGTGTGTAGGTTGCAGGTACGCGGCTGAAATTGAAGATCTGGAATCCTTGTGCAGAGACGAACAGATCCCCCTTCGTTTTGCGGATTTTTCGGAGGACTGTGGCGTCGGGCGCCATCGTCCCGACAACTTTTGCTCAAATTTGCATGACAGCGCCGTATCGACATTTTACTACTAATTCCAGGTCCGCAGCTTCATCCTATATCCCTATCTCAGTTTATAAGCGAATCTTTGTCACTTTCTATGCATTCCTAGTTCAATCTTTCTATCTACATTTCTTTACAAAAGAGGGTATCCTTGCTATCACAACCCTTGAAACTCATTTAGAATCCAATCTTGCATTGCGTGGGATTGGATCTTGTGGGTTTCAACCCCTCTTTTGAATGTAAAGTCTCTCCCCTAAGTGAAAACCATCAACCCTAGTAACCTCCCTTCTCTCTCCTTGGAGTTGGAAGAGGGGAGAGCAACTAGGGTTCGATCGCGATTTTCCGCTTTACAGTGCCTCAAAGTGCTTTTATGATCAACAATAGAGTGCTTATGTCTAAAACTTGTTTGTCCTTTTGCTCACTTTTCTTTTTCTTCTATCCGCTTATTGATTTTGTTTTCAACCTTACTTTAAAATAATTTTACAAACAAATGATTGATCATTATGGTCATACAATTGAAAGGATTATTAACCTCACCACTCTTAAAAAGAGGTATCACTAGGCTACCTGTCCAATCTCTTTGGAACCTTTGGTTACTGATGTTGAATATTCTTATAATGTGTGGTGTGATAGTTCTCACCCCCCATTTTAGGTACTCCACTTGAAGTTCAACCAAGTCATTTCCTTTTCCAATACCCACCTTCTTAATACTAGTCTCAACCTCTTACAAGGTGAAAATTTTCTGCTATAATATTGACCACTTGAAGTTCAACCAAGTCATTTCCATTTCCAATACCCACCTTCTTAATACTAGTCTCAACCTCTTACAAGGTGATTTTTTTTTGCTATAGTATTGACCAAGGCAGGGTCAACCTTTGATTCTTGTTCATAAAGTTGTTTTGCATATTCAAACCATTGATTAGCTACAATGTCATCTTAGTTTTTTTTGGGTTGAAGTTCCTTCCAAAATAGCTTTGGGTTATTCCTTCTTAAGTAGATTAGCTCTTCTCACATTGTGTCCATGAATTCAACATTTTTTTTCCTAAAATCTACATATACAATTTTATACTTATTTTTTCTTACTTGACTCTTTTAAAGTTCACCTTACAATTTTACTTCCTCATCAAACCAAAAATTAACCAAAAAACAATTTATTTCTGATTTCTTATTTTTTACTCTTTTACTCTTCCACTCTTCCTAAATGCTCTTTGAATTATATTTGCTAACTCATGACTATTGAGACCTTGAAATATCTCTTAATTATCCTCTCTAACATTGCCTTGAAAATAATACAATTTTCTCATGTCAAAAATAATTTTTCCCTTTTAAGGTAGTTGTTAAAATATATACACATTTACTTACAAAAAATCTATAAATACTGGCGTACGGCCATCAAATTTAAGAGAATTATGCTCTGAATAAGGAGCCTGAGCGAGAACAAGACGCATTGCATCTTATGCTGCTGTAAAAATCTCAGAAAGCAGACACTCTATTTAACTATTTGGACATGGCGAGAAGCGAAGAAGGAAAACGAAGGGATGATGGCAGGGACAGTGATAACGATAATGATGAGCGCAAGTCTAGCAAAAAGAGACGGCAAAAGAAATCCCCCGTGGATTCCGATTCCTCTGCAGGTGCCCTGCCACTCCTATTTTCACTCCTTATTTTTTCAATCTTTAGCTTGTGTTATTCATTGCTCTGCGAATGCATATGGTTTCTTCTCTGTGTCTAAGACGACAACAGAAAAAGGAAAGAAAGGAGGGAGCGCAAGGAAAAGAAGCACAAACGAAGCAAAAAGGACAAGGTGAAAACAAGGCACCGAGATGATCACGACGACACTGATTCTGATGAGCAGCATTCCAGAGTTAAAAAGGGGGGCCACAAACATAAACACAGACACCATAGTAAGCATCCAATATATTAGCAGCTTATTATTATTTTTTCCTTTTAAATTTCTTATCTTGTTGGGTAAGATATATTTATTGATCAAGGCCAGCCAGTCCATCACTGGTCCGTCCGTTATAAAAATTGAACACAGCACCTATTGTACCCAAACTTCGGCAACTTGCCCTTACACCGAGCCCATATACAACTCTATTGAAGATATTAGCTACGGTTTTTAGATTTGAAGGCTCTGGCTTACATTGGAATGTATCACTTTGGAAATTATCTTCGCCACATTTCTACTGGTGGTTTAAACCTCTGGGACGCTCTTACAATTGTTTTCATTACTATTACAACGCAACTCCTTGGATAAGAAATTGAGAATTTAACTAAAATTGATAGACTGTTCAACTAGTAAAAATGCCTTCTTGTTAGGCAAATTTGCATGTGAATGGGTCTTAGTTGTAATGTATAGAAGGGTTACCTCCTCTTGTCATAAGAGAGATATCGGAAATCATCAGTGGTAGGAGTTTACTAAAAATCTGGCAGTTAAGATTAGAGAAATATCAGAAACCTGACAGAAAAAACCCTTATCAGTGAACTGACAAACAGGTGTTCCCTTAGCTTTTATTCTTATGGTTGTGGCAAGAGTCTGAGACTTTAGCCCTTCTTCCTACCTTTGGATTGACAATTTCTACATATGCTATCGAGTTCCAACACTGGCTTTTGTAAATCTCTTAAAATCTTTTCATGTCATATCCTTGCATTGTATGTCACATTTGGTATTAATTTTCTACTGGTTGCTTGCCCGTGTTAAAATTGTGAATTTATATCCTTTTTTCAATATCATCAGCGGTCTTCACTTTTACAGTCTTCTCTCTTCTTATAGCCCCAAGAGAGTCAAGGCTTAATTAAGAAGCAATGCATGACATCATAATGGTCCATAAAACAAAGCCTTATTACAGTATTTTTGACATGACAAATGCTTTTTTATCGAGGAGTTATAAACGTGCAATTTTTAATATCTGTCCCCTTTTTCTACACAGGGAGGAATACAAAACCCACTATTTTACATTAGAGAGTTACCATCTTTTACCTCTGGCTAGTTCATGCTGTAATCGAGTGCTTCTATCATATTTTTCCCCAATCTGGGTGCGGGTTTCAAACTGGAGACGCTTCTTGCTCAGTATCAACAAGTTATCACTTTACCTCAGGCCAGAATCGAGGAAAAAACCCTTATTGCCTAGGAACAAAGCCTTATTACCCGTTTCCAAAAGAAAGTACTCATCATTATTGCCTAGGAACTTGATGTGATATAGTCAACTTGGTTTAAGAGCAATAAATTTCTTTCTTCATTGAAACTGCCCTGCAATCCTCTCTTTATTCCAACATAAATCCCCATATGTTATCGACACAATAATATTAAGAAACCTGCAGTGGCCTCATTAAAATATTCGTTTCTATGCATAAGTTCATGCATGCATATCTGTATATACATATATGCATCTATATTTATATACTGATGTATAACTATATATCTGTATGTACATACATATAAATATGTGTGTATGTGTGTGTCCACGCATACATATCTGTATATCTGTATATCAATATATCCCAAAATACTCCTGCGAAAGCTATAGTCAAAGGATGATATCTTGGGCTCTGATTCACCAGTCAATACACATGCAAAACACCCACAGCTACAGTAAAAAGATATCTGGAACTGATGTTATTTTTCTTAAATCTGGTGAGTTTTACTCAATGAAATCTCACAATACATTGCTCGATTTTTAATTTTTTACACAAACATTATATAGAAACACCACATCAAAAGAACTGATATTCATGGCTGTAAAATATCAAAATACTGCTCACACAGCAGACAGCAGCAAACACACCTACAACAATTCTAGAAAGTAAACAACAAACATTACACCTGCAAACAAACACTTCTTTAACTCAAGCTGAACTGCACTATCTGTTGAAGCTCCAATGCACTTCCAGAGTGAGAATGCTAACAAGAATCACAGGGATTTTGTGCTATGACCCTTACAACTCATGGGGTTTTGTCCACAAGCTGTAATCCTCCATGGGTTTTTATCCACAAAAGATAATTGTAGAACAAATTTTTCATACAATGTGAAATGATAGAATGAACTGTCAAAAGATTCCCTAGAAGACACCAACACAAAATATATAGACAAGTGCACTAGAATGGGCACCCAATAAGTCCCACATCTCATCTGGTGGGAAAAGCAAATCTGAAAAATGCATTGAAGCCTCCACCATCACCTGTTGCCAAATAGTGCTTGTTTCAAGCACAACTCAACATAATCGTCAAGAATCTTCAAGAAAGAGCCTCTGACGGCCCCCATGGGAAATCTAATACCCACTTTCGCATAATTTGAATATTGTTTAATATTTAATGGTCCAAGTTCCCATAAAATATAAATTAAAATAGGGCCAAACAAATATAAAGTAAATTATTTCCTAACTACTTCACCTTAGCTCATCGGAAATATGGAAAATGAGCCAAAGTCCAATCAATTGAAAATTCACCTGTTTTGGGATATTATATATCTGCTAGCCATTCTTTTCACTGTAATAATGAGTGTAGGCAACATCTTCAAAGATGCTGACAATTTTTTTTGCTTCATCTATTATATTCTTAAGGTTCCGATCCTTGATCTCACCCTTCTTGCTATCATTGATGATAATAAGAGAATCTCCCTCAATCTCTAGATTTTTGAACTTAATAGATTTCACCAACTTGAAGCCTTCCAAAAGTGCCATTATTTCCACTTCATCATTGGGTTTGACACCAAGATAAAAAGGAATCTTCCTGAAACATCTCTTATCTGATCTCAACATTGCTTCTTCTTGTGTAGGATTGGAGCAGTAGACTCCAACAGCATTTCTCACCTAGGTTTTTCGCATATTGGGTTTTCCTCGTATATCTGGTGTTGTGTGATGTATCCTTGTGTGTGCCTGCATAATGTTCTCTTCCCTTATCTCACCAGTATGTCTTCTTGGTCTATGATATGTTAACTAGTATTCACATTTAGGATTTAAAGGGTAAAATATTGAAAACCACTGATTCACCCCCCCTCTCAGTGGCATCTTGTGTTCTACAATTTGTGTCAGAGCCTTAGGTTCCCGGTTAGATAAGCTTTCTCCAGCTTGGGTAGATTCTAGTTTGAGAACACAATGGTCAGTTTTGAGTCAATTTCTACTCCGGTGTTTGATGGGTCAAACTATTTCATTTGGAGTTGTAGAATGGAAGTCTACCTGTCCTCATCAGGCTATGATGTTTGGATGTCGGTTGTTAATGGTCTTTCTAATTCTGTCAGTCCTTCCACCGATCCCGAATCAGAAAGAAGATACAGGTGCAATGCTGAAGCAATGAAGGCACTGATTCTTAGTGGACTTTCCAGTGATGTTTCTTCAAAAGTGGACAGATGCAAATCTGCAAAGAGCTTGTGGGATAGACTCAAGAAACTTTATGGTGAAGAACCTTGCACCGCTGGATCAGATTGTGGAAGCAAGAAGATTTATATAGAAGATGAATGTGTAGTTGATAAGTCTAGATCAGTTAGCAGCAACAACAATGATGAAGAAGAAACCCACCTCTTCATGGCTCAACAGACAGAAAGTGAGATGCACACATCGAAAAGGGATAATGCAGATCAATCCAACCAGCAAGATGTGTTTGGTAGTGATTGTGAAGATGAAGAAGAAGTTGAGGCTCAAGTTGATCTTGAAGGGGAGCTGGTAAGTGCCCTAGATGAGCTGAAAAATGTTAGGAATGAATTTAAGAATTACAAAATATCAGTTCACGAAGAATGCAATCAATTGAGAACATGCCTTGAAGAGTCAAATAGAAATATCTGCATATTGACAACTCAACTTGAAGAGGCCAAAGGAATGATTGGTGAATTGAAATCAGTCTTTGATGCCAAGGAGAGTAGATGTGAGGATTTGGAGCTAGAAGTGGAGGCAAAGAATAAAGAATGTCAGAGGCTAAAAGGAGAAATGGAGAATTTTCGAAAAGACCTTGAGAGGTGCCAAGATGAGCTTAAGGTGAGGATCCGGTTTGATGGCAGCACTGATGCTTTGGACAAAATGCTGAACAAACAAAAACACTCCAAGGATACCAGAGGATTAGGATATGCTGCCCGTGAATGCTCCACAAGCAAGGATGTCTCCCACAAGGACATTCAGTTTGTCTCCACAAGTGAAAATACAAATGGTCAGACCTTCACAATCAAGAAAGCTCCAAGGAAGAAGGTTGATCTAACTACAACCGGTGAAGACATGAGGATGAAGACCAGTGCTGCAAGGAGAAATAATGCAGATCCAAAAGGAAAAAGGAAGCTGAATGAAGGTGGCTTCATCAGAAATAAGAACATAAGAAGACATCTTGGAAGACCTCTTGCCGGTAGAAGACAAAGAGATGCTGCTGCACACAAAATTGAGAATAGGAGAAGGCTAAGACATATGTCTGTTGTAAATGAGCATCTCGGGATCAACAACAAAGGAAGAAGGAATGGAGGAAACGAGCCTGCAAGATCACATCATGTTTTGCAAAACAAGTTTGTAAGTTATAAGCCCTTTTTCTCCGGTTACCGTTTTTCATGTAAAGGATATGGCCATAGAGTAGATGAATGTAAAATGAGGTCTAGGAATAGACAAAATGTTTTTCCTAGGAATAACAATAAGAATATTTTGTCTTATGGTAGTCGGTGTAACAATCATGCTCAACATGGAAGTGGTTATAGAGCATATGAGAATCAAAGACCTGCATGGAATGAAAGGAGAAGTGTCCTTGCAAGATCAAGAATTCCATTGGTTCCGGTAGCTGGGTACAACAACATGGTTTGGAGAAGATCATCAAATCGTTTTAATAGAAGGTCCTCCAATCTTTTGTCTGGCATGAACACAGTCTGCTACTACAACAATGTTGTTGGAGCAAGAACCAATTAGCAAAGGAAGTCAATACTGCTCTAGAGACAACAAATGAGAAAAGAAGGGAGTTCAAGCAGGTTTGGAGGAAGAAGGAAGAAAATACAACCATGGGCAGGCACTGTGCATTCAATGCATAGGTGATATCTCCTAAGGCTTAAAGGAGATGCAGAACCTTAGGGGGAGCTACATATTGATCATATTATTCACCCCCAAAATTTGGAAAGGACAAATGTAAGGTTAGGTCGGTACCAGTACATGGGAGAAGATGAGATGGCAGTGTGTGTAGTTAGTGCCTTGGCTACACATCTACATATGTGAGATGGTTTTCTGCTGCAAGTGTCATGAATGGTTAAACTGCAAAATTGGTAGCAAAGGCGTTTGATTCTGGAAGATGCAGTTGAGTGGATAAGATGTCTTGGTAGAGATATTGGTCCGGTATAGTAAACCGGTGTGTATAGTATGTTACCGGTATGGATATTGACCGGAATTGCAGATTATGATCATTGCAGTGACTTCGGCTGCTTGGATTGAGGAAATTATGTCTCAAGTGATATTGGAGAAGTCTCGATTGACAATGTGTTGGTCCGGTAGTCAACCTCATGTGCATACATCATTTTGACTTAATTGGTTTGATTGTTGACATGATGGTGATGTGGTTTGGCATTGTGGTCATGTAAAGTCATAACAAGTTGTGATGGATGTCATAGAGCTGGAAGATCTTCAGTAGATCACATATACTCATCTCTACCGGTATAAGGTGCAGATTGGAGCCCCGGTTTAGGACTTGACAGGCAAAGAAGACCTGAGGTCTATGGTTCAGGGCGAGTTCATAGCTTTACATCCCTTGATTTTTGAACCATATGATGGCCAATGAGGGAGAGTTACTTGCACAGGGGGAGAACATACATTTGGTATCAGAGAAATATACAAGTGATATCAAATTGGTATCAATGTCAGCATCAACAATTGGTGTCAGAATAACCTCCTACATGACAAAAGGGGGAGAAGATGCAGTCTGACCGGCAGGTAAGTGAAATTCACTGACACACTTTTCTACAATTGGTATCAGATTGGTATATACAATTGCTGTCGGTTGGTGTTTGAACCCTCTATCTCAAGTGTTGCTGGATGAGAGGATGCAGAGTATAATGGTCAAAGGGGGAGAAGCAATCGGTAGAAAGTTTAGTCAGTTCCCTTTGCCATTGTTGTCAAAGGGGGAGAGAAATGACCTGTAGTATACCGGATACTACATGTGTTGACATCAACGCCAAAGGGGGAGATTGTTGGCATTGTGTTGTCATTGATGTCAACCGGTATGGGATGTTAACCGGTGAGTAAGTATTGGAGACCAGTATGGAATGACAATCAGTAAGTGATGTGTTGGCAGTGTGTTGTTGCCAACTGGTAAGCATTGTGATCGGTAAGAAAGCAAGGTTGAGCTAATGAAGAAGGGCATGCAATTAGTATGCTGTTTGTTTGATGTCATACAACAGGACTCCCACCGGATGAAGATGTTGTCATAGAATGAAGAGAACTCTGACAGAAAGTGTGCTGCCTCAAGATAGCAAGGAAGACATATGGGAAGGTTACTAGGTCATATGTTTGTTTGAAGATATGTTTGCTCAATCTCAGTAAAGTCATGCTAGTGCAATGCCAGAAGCAGAATGAGCAACAAAGATCCACTCCCATCAGATGTTTGGTAGATTGAGTGCTACTGTCTATCTACTCCCACCGGTTAGTGGTAATACTCAGCTTATCTCACAACATGCATAGAATGCATTATAACCCTTCGGGATAAGACAATCAGAGAAGTTAAAGGCAGGTGGTTGAAGACACACACCAAATGACCAAAGTGAAACATTAGAAGCCTCCAGCATGTGAAACCAAAGGTGTGCACCGGATTAGCAAGAGAAGGCATGATGAGTTACCGGTATAGAAAAGGAAGGATAAGTTTGTCACTTTGACAAACCAGTTGAGAGGAGAACCGGTCTTATGAAGATGAAGGTAAGGTTTAGCAGTTGCTAACATGGAGTTACCAGAATGCTGATATCAACAGAGATCCTTGTTAATGATTGATGTCTGTGTTGTCATGTCACCGGTATGATAGAATGTGTGCATTGAAGACTTTTGACATGCTAGTGTCAATCGGTAAGGATGTCAACCGACAAGAGACCAAAGCGGCAAAGGTGAAAGGCTCTCATCAGATAGAATTGTGCATTAGTGGCTCACTCTGAATGTATGTTGAGGATTGACATGTTTAGTGACCGGGCAAATGTGATCCAACCGACAGAATAGGAGACTGCATGGTTTGAAGGTTAACCGGTTAGTATAACTGGTAAGGTAAGATGAACCGGTAGGTGTATACTGGTAGTGCACATGGTCGGTGACAGAGCCTAAACCGACACAGTGGACTCTGTTGAGCTGGACGCAGACAAAGATGACATGTGGATACCAGGTGGCAAGCATGCAGAGGTCGGTGAAGAGTGCTTCAGCGAAGTAGTTGCAGAGTCGGTCAACATTAAATGAAGACCCCGAAAATCACGGGTTAGATGCAGAGGGTTGCGGCTCAAGGAAAAACGAAGGACAAAGATCTGATTCCTTGACGTCAACGATTGATGCAGGATATCCAAGTGCAGATCGAAGTAGGTGAAGGAAACTGCATCATGCATGATGATTGACAAAACACAAGGTTGACAAATCAGGATGTAGGTTACCAAAGATAGAAGACGTGTGCTGGAAGGAACATATATGGCAGTGAAGCTTGATTTGCTGCAGGTTGTCAATCTCGAAGATGAGGTTTAATTGGATTCGATATGCCTCGTGCTTGGTGGAGTAAAACCTAGCACGCCAAGTTTGAGTTTTCTTTTGGCGGGAAAGCTTGGTTATAAATATAAAGATCAAAGATTGAAAGGCCTCGATGATGCTGCCAGAGGCTGTGATGCCAGATACAAAAGAAGAGAGAGTGAGTGTGCATCAGAAAGCCAATTAGACAGTGAGTTAATTGATGAACTTAGAAGTGACTGAGTGTATGGTAGTGTAATCGGCAAGAGGATATAATTGGCAAGGTTAAGGCAATTGATAGATTGATGCTGCAGGCCGGATAGAGGAGAAGAAGAGCGTATCAATGGTTCAGTCCAAGTGTCATCTGTGGAAGATCATAAACGACTGAGAGTGTGTGGAGGTGCAATCGACAAGGTGGCTTAAGAGGGGTTTAACTGGTAAGGCTAGACCGTTAGAGTGACTGGTAAGCTGCAAAGAGTGTAGCAGTCAAGTGAACTGGTAGTGCTAGATCTGATAGGAAGGCAACAAAGGGTGTTGCAGTGCAGTGGGAGTGTCAGTGAAGATTCGACAAGGTAGAAACAAACCAGGGCTTGATTGGTAATCAGAGAACTAGTAGAGATTAGAGAAAAGTGAACCGACAGAGAAGAGGCAGAGTAACAGAAAGAGGACTCAACCGGTAAGGTTGTAGCAGAGAGTGAAGGAGAGCAGGATCAGTGTGAGCAGAGAATTGACAGAGAACAGAGCAGAGGAAGACCGGTTGAGAAGAGTAGAACCGGTAGAGTGATTTGATTGTGAGAGGTTACAAAATTCATTTGTAACTGGGTTATAACTATTGTATTGTTTGTATTCATTGTAATCACTGAGTTGGTGCTCGGTGCAGGGGTTGGTGCTCCTTGGGTTGGTGCCCTAAACGTTGTAATAGTTTTATTTGTGAGGCTGGATTGGAGCAGTAGACTCCAACAACATTTCTTACCGAGGTTTTTCCCATATTGGGTTTTCCTCGTATATCCGGTGTTGTGTGATGTATCCTTGTGTGTGCCTGCATAATGTTCTCTTCCCTTATCTCACCGGTATGTCTTGTTGGTCTTTGATATGTTAACCAGTATTCACATTTAGAATTAAAAGGGTAAAATATTGAAAACCACTGATTCACCCCCCCTCTCAATGGCATCTTGTGTTCTACATTATTAATATCTTGATAAAGATATATTAAATAATATAAGAACACCACTATTTATGTTGCATACTGTTGTGACGTATTCACACATCGCCCCATTGCAAATGGGGACCCCTGCTTTTTGCTTTCTAGGGTTTGTTTTCTAGGTCTTTTTGGGTTTTGTTTGTTAGCATTTGCAGGATGAGTGCTGTCAAGGGGATTGTTGGATTACAGGCTTTGCTTGAGCCAGGGTGAGTCCACAGGGCCCCAGAATTAGGGTTTCTTTGAGAGTCTTCCTTAGGGCCTGGTTTTGCTCTCGTTGCTAATTGTGTCTTGCTTTGTGAGTGGGTATCATTCTTGAAGGTCCGAGCTAGGTCAAGTTGGTGAGTGATGAAGTCTGGAATGTCATCTTGATCTTCAAATGCCCTAAAATTTGGCTGTCTAGAATGCCCTGATCCTGAAATTTGGCTAAGTCTGGAATGTCTTGATCCTGAAATTTGACTGTTTGGAAAACTGAAGAATCCTCCAAAAGCTAGATTTTGCAATATAACTCCTGGAGGTCCGAAACCACTCTCAAACATCCTGGAAGTATATATGGAATATAAATGTCACTTATACTTAAATGTTATATTCCATAAAATGATCTTGACGGAGAGTCCAAAATGTCAAATTTCGCTCCTGACCCTTCCAAAGGGTCCAAAGCGAATTTCGCTCCTGACCCTTCCAAAAGGTCCAGAGCGAAATTCTCCATAAGACATTCTACTTTTATCAAAACCTACAACTAACGCATTCCCAGGCTTGAAAGAAGGCAAAAGAACTTGTTTGAATGAAGAAATGCAAAAAAATGAAGTCAGGATCATGGCCTAAGGTGAATTTCGCTCCTGACCCTTCCAAAGGGTCCAGAGCGAAATTCTTATTTCCTCTATTTTTCTCCTTAGCTTGACCAAGTTTGTAGACTTTTGAGGCATAATTGAGAAGGTTTGATGCAACTTTGCCTTGGAGAGGAGATTTTAGACCTTGGGATGATGGATTCTAGCCTGGGAGAGGAATTTCGTTTCTGACCCTTCCAAAGGGTCTAGAGTGAAAATCCTTATAACTCTCATTTTCCTTCCTTGTTTTGGATGGGCACTGGTTTATTAGGCTTTGTGTGTGAGTCTTGATGTGTTCTTGCCTTGAGAAGTGTTTTGAAAAGTGAGGATCTTGTCCAAAAATAGGAATTTCGCTCCTGACCCTTCCAAAGGGTCCAGAGCGAAATTCTTCATAAGCCTCATTTGCTCCCTTGTTTTGGATACCAACCTTGTTCCATGGGCGAATTTGGGAAGGAAATAACATGTCTCTGCCTTTTGAGGTGATGGAACGTAGAAATGTGAAGGATTTTGGCCAAGATTAGGAATTTCGCTCCTGACCCTTCCAAAGGGTCCAGAGCGAAATTCACTATAATCCTCATTTGCTACCTTGAATGGGCTTAAAACCTGGTTCTTCAAGTGGAAAACAATCTATATTTGCCTCCAGGAGAAGATTGAAGTTTGAAAAATGAGCAATTAAAGCCTAAATCAAGATTTTCGCTCCTGACCCTTCCAAAGGGTCCAGAGCGAAAATCAACCTAAGACTCATTTCTAGCCTTATTTGACCAAATTTTGATTTGCAAGGCATTTTGAAGGGAAGAGTAGACATGTTTGGACGTTGGAAATGTTTGAAAGGTTTGAAAAAATGAAGGATTCTAGCCAAGAAGGTGAATTTCGCTCCTGACCCTTCCAAAGGGTCCAGAGCAAAATTCCTTGCAAGCCTATTCTTTTGACCTTGTTTTGGCTTAAGACCTTATCCCTTGGGTGAAGGATGATGTTTAGTTACCTCTTGAGGTGATTTTGAGTTGGAAAAAGGAAGAATCAAGCTCAAATCTTGATTTTCGCTCCTGACCCTTCCAAAGGGTCCAGAGCGAAAATCCTCCTAGACCTCATTTCCTTCCCTATTTGACCAAATTGTGATGTCCAAAGCATGTTGAAAGGGGAAATGGACATGATCTTGCCTTTGAGAGTGTTTGGAAGTTGTGAAAATGAAGGATTTTAGCCAGGAAAGGAAATTTCGCTCCTGACCCTTCCAAAGGGTCCAGAGCAAAATTCCTTATAAGCCTACTTTTTAACCTTTCTTGGACATGAAACCTTGTTCCTAGGGCAATGAAGGATGAGATTCTACCTTGCAAAGAAGTTTCAAGTTGAAAGAATGATGATTTTGGGTCAAGAATGAGATTTTTCGCTCCCGACCCTTCCAAAGGGTCCAGAGCGAATTTTCTCAAAACCTCTCTTTGCTATCAATTTTTTGCTAGATCAAGTGTGGGCTAAGGTAAATTCAAGGAGAAGTTGCCCCCGAGAGTGACTTTAAGTTGCTAGAAACCATGAAAGATGAAGGAATTGAGCCTAGAAGTGATTTTCGCTCCTGACCCTTCCAAAGGGTCTAGAGCGAAAATCCTTAAAACCATCTTTTTTCCAAAGTTTGAGAAAAGCCAAGCTTGGACAAGGGTGTCAGAAGGCATTTGGATTGCCTTAGAGTGGATTTTGGTTGCCAAGAATGCAAATTTTGAAGCCTAATGAAAATTTTCGCTCCTGACCCTTCCAAAGGGTCCAGAGCGAAATTTCTAAGATTCCCCTTTTTCCTTGCAAATCAAGACAAGATTTTGGTTTTTATACCCTGGAGAGGAGTGAGACAAGATGTTCTATGCCTTGGAGGAGATTTGAAGTTGAAAGGATGGCAAAATAGCCCTAAAACAAGATTTTCACTCCTGACCTTTCCAAAGGGTCCAGGGCGAAAATCCTAAAAAACTCCTATTTTGCTTTACAAAATCAAATCAAACTTGGATTGGGTGAAAGAAGAGAACTATTTCCTAGCCTTGTGAGGTGGATTGAAGTTGGAATGATGAAAAATGAGCTACAAACAAAGAAATTCGCTCCTGACCCTTCCAAAGGGTCCAGAGTGAAAAACACTAAAACCATCCTTTTCTCCAAATTTTGTGCTAAGTCAGGCCTGGACTAGGGTGAGAAAAGCTATTTGGAATGCCTTGGAAAGATGTTTGACCTTCAAAAATGTGAATTTGGAGCTAAAGTTGGAATTTCGCTCCTGACCCTTCCAAAGGGTCCAAGGAGAAATTCTTATAGGGTCTGTTCCTGGAGAAAATCTTGGGCAAGTTTCATGTTGATATCTTTTCGTTGATGATTTAAGTTGAAAATGCTACGTTGAAATGAATTTATCATGTGTCCTTAATCATCTTTTTGTTTGTCTTGCAGTTAAAAGACGACCTTCTCCAGCCCAGCATCATCAAGGACGACCTCTTCCAGTCCAACGTTTGAAGGAAAGGTACACCATCCATCCTGCACATCAAAGACAAATGAGGTTAAAGCAAGGGTCCGTTGAAGAAGCCAATAGTTTCAGAAGAGTTAATTAAAGTTAGCTTCTAAACCTCACCAAATTAAACATCAACCAAGTGTCGAACAAGGTGGCATCCCCGTCATCACTCCTCCAATCAGGTTGGTCCACCTCAGCGTGTCCAGATTCAATGTACCTAACTCATGGAAGATGGCACAAACTTCGATGTACCTACCCCGGTTCTCCATTGGTCGAATATTCCAGAGAAGACATGTGTCCAAATAATGCAATTATTTCATTGGCCAGAATTGAGTTTGTTGTAACAAACCCTAATTAGGGTTTCATTGTAAAATCTTGGCCATTGATCTCAAATTGATCTTAAGCCATTGAATTGTATTAAGGGCGCTATATAAGCCCTGGCTCCTCATTTGTAAAGGCTAATAGTTAGTCATTAATAGCTAATAAAGAATAGTTAGTCGGTAGTTAGAGGGTGAATAGTTAGAAATAGTGAATAGTCAATTAATAGTATAGCAATTAGAGTAGAATAGAAAGAGAAGGCAAAGATTGTTGCCAAGATGTTGTTGTAAAAGGCTTGTAAAACTTAATTGAAGAAATGGTGAAATCTATGGGTCGATTCAACAATTTGCATGGTCTCTATACTTCTCAGATTTGATTTCATGTTATTAGATGAGTGGAAGAAATGTGTTTGATTGATGGTGAAATTTGTATATCCATACTACTAGCAGTTTGTTGATTGCAGACTTGTCTTGTGTAGTCAATTGGAATCATTTAGCTTAAGCTTAACTTCAATTGTCGCTTCTTCATTGATATGCATCAGCCTAATGGTGTCTATGCCTGTAGCGATGATTTGAACATCATAAAAGTTTTCCTCTGAAGATCGCACTAACCTTGTGGAGATGGTCCCGGGATGTCAAAACAAGACTTAGTTAGAATTTCATCAAAGATCATTCATTGCTCCTACATTCTTAGTGTCAGAATTAGATCCTTTCCTCGCCCTCATCCTTTTCCTTTTTTTCAAAAAATCTAGGCTAGTGAAATCCTGTGTTCTAGCAATGTTCAAAGCAAATCAGACGTTTAGTCATCAAGTGTAAGTCCCCTTGTGATTCCAACAAAATCACATCATACCACAAAGAGCTTATCCACGAGTAGAGGTCCTACATAACAGGAACCTTGAAGCTTCTCCGATTGATCCTTCTGCGATATCTTTAGCATTCAGGAGCTTTATTCAAGAGAGGATAAGGTACCTTTAGGTATTTTATTCTGTGTTCGCATGTGCATGAAAAACACATCAACACATACCAACAAGTATTAATGTGCAAGACTGCTATTTTGCCTTATAGCAACCTGATCGGTTGCTCATAATCAAATGTATATCTCTATTAGAAATCCTTGTTATTTGATGAGATTGCTTCCTGCCCTTCTTGAATGCCAATCTTCAATATATATCTCTCCCTTGGAATGGAAGCGTCACGTTCTTCCTATACTTACATCTGAGAAGCACACAAGAAATACTGAGAGGGGGGGTGAATCAGTATTTCAAACCGTTTCAACAATTTGCAAAATTAAACCAACTGAAACATAAAGAGAAACAACTAGCAAATCGTAAACACAATATTTCTCGTGGAAAACCCTTTCGGGTAAAAAACCACGGCATCAAAAAACTTTTATTAACTTAATTGGGCACCAACCCAGATTACCAAATAGCTAACAATAAACTGAGAGCACCAACCCTCTGAATATCACACTCTTCAAAATGAAGTTCCCACTTCACAAACTGAGGCACCAACCTCAAGATCACTGTTGAAGAGGTTTTTCTTTCCTTCTCTCAGCTTCACAAATCTGAGCACTAATGGATTACGTGAGATTCTCCCTTTTACATATATCTTCATTTGACATACCATCACACTCCTGACTACACATAGTTTTTAGAAAGATCACTATTTTAAACACAACACCTGAACACTTATCTTCAGCTCCACATACTTCCAACAATTTCCATTGTTACAGCTTTATTAAAGCTTGATATCACTTCAAAAACCAAAGCTGAATCAGATGTTTAAAAAAAAAAAAAAAACTTCTTGCAACTCTTCACATAAAATCACAGCATTAAACTCGTTCCACACACAGAACAAAAATTAGCTCTCCCTATTTCATCAAGGTAATGACTCCACGCAGCCCACGACATCCTAGTTAGATGTGATACCAAACACTCTTCTGGTACAGGCTAACATCCTGTTGAACGCACCCAGGTATCGATTAGTGTGCTTGCAGATGTCTACAGTTTGCTATGGAATGAACTCAGACTATATGTAATGTCGATTTGCTTGTATGTATCTGCGATCTGATGTAATATATAAGGTTTTTTGATATCGATAGACAGTCTGTCATACACCATTCGTATCTCACTCTACCACAATGAAGGAGAGCACTAATCTTATGTATTCCTCGATAGGAGTCGACTCTCCTCAGGGAGATGTGACTATAGTTAGAGGATCACACCCTTCCAATAGAGTGACGAGTTTATAATCATTAGTTTGTTGTAAAATAAATAACACTAATGATCAATCGGCTAGGGTATAGTTATGATTAAATATAAATAATCAAAATACAAAATGTGTAAGGCCGATAGGCCATTCACCCATTTTGATTTTGCAGAGTCGGCTAGAAGGAGACCGACTGACGCTACATCACTAACACTCCCTCTTAGCTAGAGAGTAATCCTTCTTGATCTCTACAAGTCACATCACCTCATTGTGATGACTAACACAATGACTATACTCATGAGCAAGAAGGAAGCTTATCACCTCATCATGATGTTTGACCACAGTGTCTACTCTCATATGTGGAAAGGAAAGATACCACCTCACAGTGATATCAACCATCATGACTCATCTATAGATATCACCTCATGTGATATCAACCATTATGCCATATTGTAATATCCCCGTTAATTTTTTTTCACAAAGTTACATTCAACACAACACTTGTTAATGTTAGGAAATGAAAACCAAATGCTGCTGAAAGTAACCCTTAACTTTCTGATCACCGAGAGCCCAATCTGGGAGGGTGAGAGCATACAGTGTCGAGGGGATTATTAGCTGCCAATATTTGAAAATGATTACAATCTTCGGGCGGCAAGCCAGCCCCTTTCGCTTATACAGCGGGATATTAAAACAATGCAATCAACTGAAGAATGCAATCACTCAACCACTTGTGCAGCGGGAGGACAAGAAATGGAAATTAATATCAACTCCACCGCTTATTCAGCGGGAGGACAATATTACAAACTCAAGATAGGCGGCCAAGCCAGCCTCTTTCACTTATGCAGTGGGAACCCAATAAGAAATCTGAAAGATAGCTGTTAGTACTACCAACCAGTTTACAAATTCATTACAATGATTTCTGAATATAAGAAATATTACTAATCTAAGATAGGCGGCTAAGCCAACCTCTTCCATTTATGCAGTGGGACAGTAGAAAGCCAAAATGTTGCTGTTAGTACTACTAACCAGCATTACAATAAATATGAAATTTGATAATCAAGTGCTTATTATGAGCTGACAACTGCAACAACACCTTCGGTCATCACCTAACCACCCAATCTACTCACACTCTCAAAAACACACCCAAAATCCAACTTTCGAAAATTTGATATATATGATAGCAGGCTGGAAATGCATAACCAGCAACACTAATCCACACCAAAAATCTCCTAACTCACTCAAAACCGACTCAAATCACCCAAGAACACACCCAAACCAACAAGAAGCATTGAGCGACCAAGTACAAACTGGAAAACAGCAGCAATATGACCCCGAACACTCAACACGCAACCCAAAGCACTCCTAGCATAAGGCGTTACAGCAGAAAACTTCGACTTGCATAATAAAATTCAATACTCTAAGAAAACCAACAAAAAATTACAAGATGAATTGTCCATGACATAGGAGATGAATGAGCGAATACCCAGAATGACCTGACACACACACAAGGAGCTACGAATGAAAACACGCTTCAGCACACACCATGACCAGCAACATGAACACAGAAAAAACTCCAAAATATCTGAAACTGACATGCAAATCTGCAACATTGTTCCTCAAATCTACTCCTCTAGATGAAGAGCAGTCACAAGCTCAATTAGTTGCTGTATTGCAAGCAAGAAACCAAGCAGTAGCTAGGAGGTATCTATTCCCCGAAGCTTCACTCCAAATTTTGGCAGCACTTCGTTATAATTTTCTTCATAGATGATGAATGAGAAGCCCAACCCTCTCATTTATAGATTTTGAAGGTTCAAATTCAAATGCAAATGCCTCCAAATTCGGCCAAATCACATGTCATTTCATTCCACTCACATTTGGCGATTTATTTCATTTCATTTCCTTCAAGTATATGGCGCCCAAGATGAAAATCCACCACCTAGTCTTCAAGTTCGAACTTTTCCCTTGGTCCACACTTTGCAACATAAAAACATTATAACTTAAGCACATTTTCATCCATATCGCCACTTTTGATAAATATAATGCTTAAAAAATAATATTCATGAAATTGCACTTTGGCATCCAAAAAGAAGGTGAAATAATTCGCCCAAAAAGACTTGGGAGAAAATTAATATTTTCTCCCTTCCTAAGTTGTCCATCCATAAAATAATCAAATTTTAATACCTCATGCTGAAGGTATTAATATATTAAAAATACCTTCTCAAATATTGATTATTGTCAAATTGAGCTGGAGACTGAAGTGCTGGAAATCACCAAAACTGAACTGAGTTGGGGCTCTGAACTGAACTGCTAAAAATAGTCATCTGAGTGAATACAAGATCCTGCCAAAATAATACTGCCATAAATAGCCATTGAGTTGAGCTGTAGAATCCTTGCCAAGAATAGCACCAATTGGAAGACCAACTGCTCAAATTGACTTGCCAAAAATAGCCATTTGAATAGGCCTACTGACATCTTGCTAAATGTAGAACTGCTAAAAATAGTACTTACTAAAAATAGCATACTGCTAGAAATAGTAAATGTTTCCAAAGTGATTTTAACCACATTCTAAGCAGCCGTCACACTTACTAAAAATAGTAAGTTTGGAAAAAGTCACTCGATGCAAATGCATGTCAAACCATCCTGAAGCTCTTTGAAAACCCAGAAGGAATCCAGAATCCAAACTATCAAACTACCACATATACCCCTTGAAAACACCAAAGAATCCTCCTAGAAAATAGGAAACCCTAATTTTTGCCCCCGACTAGCCTATGAGCCTCCAAACTAGGCTAACGGCCAACAAAACTAATCACTGCGGAGAAGGGGACATTACACATATCCATAGATATCACCTCATGTGATATCCACCATTATGGTTTATCCATAGATATCACCTCGCGTGATATCAACCATTATGGTTGCTCCATAGATATCACCTCACGTGATATCAACCATTATTGTGAGATCGTCACCTCACAATGATATTCACCATGGCTCATCCAGAGGGTAAACACACAAGTACAAGAAAATCATCACGGACTCTCTCATGTGATGTTGTCATGGCGTCACACATGACATCCACCATGAACCATATCAGAGGGTGGAGTTAAGGGCTTTCACCTCAAGTCTCTCTCAAAAAGAAATGCATTAACAAGAGCTTACACTTTAAACATTTTTCTCAAAGAGAAGAATACATTAGTATAGAATATAAATAAATCAATGATGCTGAGACTCAATCTCAGCTAGGGCTTCATTCTCCACCATACCAAGCTTATCTCGAAAGTATACGAACTTTATCCTGGAGAGAGGCTTGGTGAGAATGTTTGTCGTCTACTTATTAGTACTAATGTATCTCAACTGAATAGCATTCCTTTCCACCATGTCTCTAACATAGTGATACTTGATCTCCACATGCTTTGACCTTTCATGAAATACAACATTGGAGTTTGCATCACTCTTGGTGTATTTCAAGCTCACCAAGTATTCATCTATCCAAGAATATCATGACCTAGGAGTCAACATAAAGGCCATGGGACTCCATCCCATGAATCATAGTCCTTTGACTGATCACTAGAGAAACCATCTTGACATTGTCCACTCCCTTTGAACCAATATGACCAAGATTCTTGGATATCAATCGAAGCACATCCTCTTAGCTGCTCCCTCTGTCATGGAAGCATCCTCTGCTCATATGGTCCCAATCATGGAAGATATCTTGCTTCATGAGACTCTCATCATTTGGTATGATCCTCATACGGCTGGAAGTGCCAGATCCAAAAGCGCCATGGATCTATTGTCATAAGATCGAGCCCTAGGCAGGAATATGACCATTCTGAGATTTAGAACAAAATCCCTTCGCAGTCTGCTCCCTCTGAATGTTATTTCCTCCTCTTCGAAGAAACGTCTTTAGCCACCAACTCAGTCTCATGGCAGCAAGCATAAGTTCTTCCTTCCTTGAATGCAATCTCTTATGCTTCTTGGTTCGTCCTGAAAGCATCTCAAAGAGATTAATAATAGTTTATAGAACTAAACTATCTCGAAGAGAAATACCAATGTTAGAAGCATGCGTGAATCACTATTCCAATATGATTGCATGAATTAATAGCCACACAGAAAATTCATGAACATTAGAAATACTTATCTCATTTTAAATCAGAATCTCTCCAAGTGCTGCATTTAAGCGCTTTTCAAGCCTGCACCAGACCCAACGAACCTTCACCATAGATGAATTGAAATGCTTGATACAGTATGACCCAAGTCCCTGACTGAGTTTAAGTTTGCTGGGAGTATATGACCAGTATATATATTCCACAACAGCTAGAGGTCTCTCTAATCCACCTCTTGTTCGAGCATCAAAAGCTCTCTCATTACTATCAATGAGAACTGACAATTTCTCAACAAACTGTACCGCCAAGGCTTGTAATCTGGTAGGTTCCACATTATGAGTAACAACACACCTTGTAGGCTGGTCCCAACTTGCATGAAGTTCTTCTGCAATCATCATCTTATTCACCATGCTATGCACTTGTGCTACATGGTTGTAAGCTGATCTAAGCTTAGAGAACCACAACATGAGGAATAGGTGAATAAATAGGTTCTTAGAGCTTCTTTACGAATTTTAAACTTCAGCATATCTAGCACATTATCCCTTTCTCGAAGAAGCTTCCAAGCATCAAGACTTTCAATAACTTTGTATGCTTTTTTTTTTTTTTTTTTTTTTCAATTGCCCTTGCTCGATGCTCGGGTTGCAGCCATAACATCATCACGGACATTCTCGAGAGGACTAGTGAATGTTTGCTTCTCATTTATTTCCAATATACGCCGGAAGTGTATATATATTCAGACATGTTTCAATGTATGCATTTGAATATAATTAAATATCTTATACTGAAATTTCTATTTCAATCACTGCCTGTGTAATTGATCTGTGCTTCATTGCCTTTCATAAAATCATTGCTCTCCATAATCCATTTCATGGATTTCATGTATATGAATATGCAAATTGATTCTCTTTAATAATATTGTTTTCTTTATGAAAAACTTAATCGCTGCACATCAACCATAATCACTTTCTATGATAAATAAATCACTCCAGATATAGTATTATTTAGTTTCCAAGACTTGCGATTATTTCCAGCAATAATCATATAAAGGGCAACCCTCAGAAATACTGACGGATTCATTGCTGATACTTATCATCGCTGTTCTGAATCTTCGTTTCACCTTAGTTGCAGATCCTTAATATTGTGCTAAATATTAACTGCTGTTTGTGTTTACCGACAAACAGATGCACTAACTTCAATCACTTTTACGGGAGTCAATCATTGTTCATAATAGTTAATACTTTATTTTCAACATTTCATTCTTTATCCGGGTTGCCTTTTGATGATTCTTGTTACTGATAATTGTTCTTAATATTACCACAACATAGTGATATGTCCACCTCATTTGTTTATTCCATACACATGTTCATGATTCACTAACGTCATCCATTCCTTTTAATATGCAGTCAAAACTTTCTGTAGTCATTGCTGAAGAAGTTGATTTGCTCATGAGTTTCTCTGTATGTTTATTAACATTATCCGCAACCTTTGACGGAGCACTTCACAATAATAGAATCGGCTGTTATGACTTCAAGTCATTTGTGCCTTCATATTAATTTCCTTGTCTATGTTAGGTGATGTCTTTTATGTTAAACCAATCACCATCTTTTATTGTTTTTCACCTCTGCCACTTTTCAATAGGATTACAGTTCTGTTTGTGTGTAGATGATTGCCGTCTATAACTTACCGATTATGTAATCACATCCTGTCTTTTTGTCTTAACTTTGCTCTCCGTGGGAATCATAATTATTTCTGCACCCATGCTCCTCCGCCTCACCTTCATTCAACTAAAATACGGCCGCGCATTCAAATCTGGATTACATCTGTTTCATTGAATGCATGCCCATGCCTATTGGCCGCTGCCACTGCCGGTCCAAGAGTAGTAGCCACCTTCCGCCATGACTTTCCAGGAGGTCGTTGACAGCTATGTGAAGGCGCTCAGCCAAATGCTGGTTACCTACGACTTCATGGCCGGAAGGCTCAAATTGAACAAGGAAGAAGATCGGTTGGAGATTGAGTGCAACAGTGCCTTTTTCCTGTTGCCTCTAGTGACTTAACCATGGATGACCTCGGCGATATCACCACTCCTGACCTCGCTTTCCGACGCTTTGTTTTGTGTGACTACGTTGTATAGTCACACCAACAAGATCTTCGAACTTTCGCCCACCGCAGCTTTGATACCATGTTGAACGCACCCAGGTATCGATTGGTCTGCTTGCAGATGTCTACAATTTTCTATGTGTTGTGACCTTTTTCACACATCGCCCCATTGAAGATGGGGACCCTCTCCTTTCCTGCTTTCTAGGGTTTTTGTTAGTGCCCGTGGCCTTTCGCTTCAGTTCTGCTCGGTTCTGTCAAGTTTTGAACGGTTTGAGTCCCAGAGATTGAAAGTCAGTTTGTGCAAGCCAAGTAATAACAAAGTCCAGACACCGTCAAAGTGCCTAGAAAGGCCAAAGGACGAAGAATGCAATTGATTTGAACGAATTTGAACAACTTTCTATTTTTAGAAAGTTTTTTTTTTTGCTTTTTCCTATTTTTTAGGAAGTTTTGTTTTTGGCATTTTTAGCCCAATCCTCGGTATGACTATTTTTAGAAAGTTTTCCCTATTTTTTAGGGATGCCTACTTTTTGCTTTTTCGGAGTGGGGACCTAGGGTTTGCACTGGTACCATTGACCTGCTTCGATCGTGATCGAAAATTTTCAAGTTTCGACCTAAAAAGCCAAGTTCCTACATTTTAGGGGGTCATGACACTTCAGATGGTTTGCCTGAGTATGGATTTCAAATTTCAAGTCAATCTGGTTAAAATTGCAGAAATTGTGAAATTTTGAAGCTTTCCAAATATTTTCTAAGTTTGGCTAATCATGGATTGATGGTGAGTGTTATGGCAGGAAGCTGAAAAGTCCGCCCTATGGAGAGAGTTTAAAAGTCTGCCATGAAGAATTGAGGTGATGCCTATGTCAAAGAAGTTCTAAAAAGTCCGCCATATGGGATGATGGTGAATAGTTATGGCCAACTCAAAACTCCGCCCTATCCATGGTGACATCAAAGCAAGTCTAAGGCAAGCAAAAGCCCGCCTTCTTGAACCAGCTCAAACTCCGCCCTCCAAGCTGCCTAAGAGGTGAAAAGTCCGCCCAAGTGGATAAAGGAAGATGCCTACCTCTAAAAGTCCGCCATGTGGAAAGGGAAAGAAGTCCGCCCTCCAAGCTGCCTAGGAAGCCAAAAGTCCGCCCTCTTCATGGTTGAGTTCCAAGTCTTAAAAAAAAAAAGTCCGCCCAAGCATGATGATGGAGATGCCTAAAAAGTCTGCCCTAGGAGGAAGGCATATGAAGTGAACATGAGAAAGTCTGCCCTATGGAGAGAGATGAAAAGTCCGCCCAAGTTGTGGTCTTCAAAAGTCCGCCCTATGGATGAAGTGAAAGGTGCTCAAGATCAGAAAAGTCTGTCATATGTAGAGGTTAAAGTCCGCCCAAGATGATGAGTGTTTTGCCTTGAGCTCTCCAAAGTCCGCCTTAGGATGAATAGAATAGTTCCTTGCCTTGTGTCATGAAGCTCAAAGTCCGCCTTAAGATGAACATATGCAATTTGAGGAGTGGTTTGAAGTCCGCCTTCTTGAGGATTGTTCCAAGTTTTGATCCACCTATGCCTAAAAGTCCGCCCTTGTATTGATTGCAAGGTTTTGAGTGCACAAAATCCAACCCTTCCAAAGTCCGCCTTGAGGGAGATCTAATTAAAATGCAAGGTGCACATGTTTCATGAAGTCTGCCTTGTGGTGTCAAGACAAATTTCAAGTGTAAGAAGAACTCCACCCTTAAGATGAAGACGATGATGACATCAAAGCATATCTATCAAACTTTGCCTTGAAGGTGTTAAGGGTAGCAAGAGGTAAGTCTAAGGCAAGCTAAAGTCCGCCTTGGAAGGCATGAAAGATGATTTCAAAGTAAAGAAAGTCCGCTCTACTTGGAGGTTGAAAGATGATGCCTATGTCAAGAAAGTTCGCCCAACCTTGCAACAAGTTAGAAATATGACCAACAAAGTCCGCCTTGAGAGAGATGTGGTAAAGTTAAAACATGAAGTGCACATAAACATAAGGAAAGTTCCCACTCTGAAAAAGGTCTGACTTGCCTTGCAGTAAGATGAGAAGCAAAACCTCATAAAAGTTCGCCTAAGTCAAAATGAAGTCAAAGGATTAACGAGAAGGGAATATTCCTTAGTGATGTCATCCAAACCTTCATGAAATTCGAACTAAGTTCCAAATTAGAAAGGGATATTTGAAGATCAAGTTCGAATATGAGCTGGAAAATCAAAATAGAAACTTGAGATTGAGGAGAGATTCGAACTTGCAACTTAATTAGAAAGTTTTGGAATGAAGATAATTGGAGATCAAGTTCGAGTTTAGGACCGAGTCTCAAATTAGAAACTTGCACTTGTGAAAGTTCGAACTAGATGAAGATGATTGTGCAACTCAAATAAAAATTAGAAACTATCTCCATGAATATTCAGGACTGAAGCTGATTTAGAAACATGAATTGGAAGAATATTTGTGTTTCTAATTGTGAAAATCAACTCTAATACAAATAAGACATTTCTCCTTTCATTATTACACAACAAAAGTTCGAACTTTCTGAGCAAGTTGAGAGCAAATTTCAGAGTTATCTTGCAGGTTGAAGGAGGTTCAATGTAATGACCCTTACTATAAAGGCCACTAATAAACCCCAAATCTGAACTGAGACAATTTGTCAAACACTTGGCATGCACTGAATTGTTTTGTTTGTGATGTAGTGTTTCAATATGATAGTTGTTTTGAGCATCAAGTACAATTGAGATAACAATACCAATATTGAAATGTAACACAATAAACAATAATGAAACTCTAAATATTCATGCAAGGACTTCAATGCTAATATATCATGAATTTCCCAAATTCTGATTGCATTGTTCAGTAGACTAATTTTCTAAAAATGTATGACTGTTACACATGAGCACTGAATTTATGACAAGAGAATGTATAAACTATCACACATGAACAATGACCTTGCAATGCACCTTCTCTACTATATCAATCCAACTACAAGATAGCAATGTCTGATTACAATGGACTGTTTTCTGAATACATATATGACTGTTACAACTGTGCACTTCTATCATAAAAATTGACAACAAAAACCATGCAATGGAACCTGGAAATCGCTCCTTGAACTCCGATTATGAAATGCTGATGAAAGGAGGACTGGACTGTCCCAAGAATGCCCTGCTGTCACTACCGTACTGTCCCTGTTGCAGGCCGTACTTGGGTCGTACTGTGCGGCTGCAGTACCAAATTTGGAGCTGGGATGAATTCAAGACCCTTATTCACCAAATACAAGCCCTCAAATCAACCTTCAATTGAAATCCAACATGAAATGGCTGAGTACCATCTCCAATAACGCAACCCTTCAGAAGATATTTCACTTCCTCAGTTATGCTAATCTAAGGGAGTTATCGTTCCCAAAGATCAATGATATTTGCAGACCTTCAAGCTCCACAAATGCTCAAGTAGATGCACTAGAGAAAATAGACTTCGATGCCAAATGAGAGACCCATGGGGTCTATTTATACACATAATAGAATCTTCTAGAAGCCTCTTAGTCTTTTTAGAAGTATCCATAACTTTCTAGAAGTATCCATAATAGAATCTTCTAGAAGCCTCTTAGTCTTTCTAGAAGTATCCATGACTTTCTAGAAGTATCCATAATAGAATCTTCTAGAAGCCTCATTGCACTTTTTAGATAAAAAGTTACTTCATAAAATAAAAAGTGCACCTCAATAACATTTTGGCCCCAAATAAAAAGTAATAATAAATATAATGTCTCCAAGAGCATAATGAGCCATCCAATCACCAAATAAACGCCAAAATGACTCTCTCATCACAACCATCTGCCTACGAGAGTCTGGAATAGGCAAATCCACGTAAAGTGTCATGTCATACTAAAGAGGGGACATGACAGTCCGCCCTTCCTGAAATTGCTTGGCCTTAAGCAATCTCAATGCAGGATGCTGCAGAATGGCTTCAATTTCCCAAGTGGCATCCTCAACAGGAAGATCTCTCCACTTCACCAAATACTCCCTGATAACTCTCCTGCGGAGTTGTTTCTCCCTACTATCCAAAATAGACTCTGGCACCAATATCAACTTCCCCTCATCATCCAAGGGTGGTAGCACTGTGGAAGGCACAACATGCTGTCCTAATGCCTTCTTGAGGCGCGACACATGGAACACATTGTGCACCCTGCTATCTGCTGGAAGCTCAAGCTCATAAGCCAACTCTCCTACCCGCCTGATAATCCTGAAAGGCCCATAATAGCGCGGCTTAAGCTTTTCTGACCCACTCTTCTTAAGAGTAGACTGTCTATAGGGCTGAAGCATGAGGTAAACCATATCACCAACCTCAAAACTCCTCTCAATCCGCTTCCGATCTGCGTACTGCTTGTACTGATTCTGTGCCCTGGCCATATTATCCTTGAGAGCATCAACAATGTCCTTGCTCTCCTGAAGCAAATCCCCGGCACGTGGAACTCTAACATCAGACATCAGCAAATCAATGAAGTTAGGCGCATCATACCCATATAGAGCTCTGAAAGGTGTCATCTGAATCGACATGTGGAATGTGGTATTGTAACAATACTCACACAAATGAATCCATCTCACCCATGCCCTCTACTGACCAACCACGTAATTCCTCAAATAACCTTCCACCCACTTGTTCACTATCTCCGTCTGTCCATCCGTCTGTGGGTGATAACTAGTGCTAGGTGTAAGTTCAGTGCCACAAAGTCTGAATACCTCCTGCCAAAAGTGACTCAAAAATCTACTGTCCCTGTCACTCACTATGCTGCGGGGTATCCCATGCAATCTGAAGACTCCTCTGAAGAAGACCTCAGCTACCTGTACTGCTGTGTAAGTAGTAGTGATGGGAAAGAAGTGTGCATACTTCGTCAGTCTATCCACTACTACGTAGATGCAATCATGCCCTTGAGCCTTGGGCAAGCCCGTAATGAAGTCCATAGATATGCATTCCCACTTCTGATCTGGAATGGGAAGTGGCTGTAGGAGCCCAGCTGGAAAGGTGTGCTCTTGTTTGTTCTGCTGACAAACAGGGCACTCACGAACATACTGCAAAACATCTGACTTAAGCCCTTTCCAAGTGAACCGCTCCCGAACCTGTCTATATGTCTTGAAGTACCCGGGGTGACCAACTGTAGGTGAATCATGAAGAGCCCTCAATATAGATTGCTTCACCTTCGATCCTGGGACTAGAAATATCCTGCTCTTGTAGATAATCAAATCATCTACAAGTGTATACCGGGTATCAATAACTGACCCATCAACTATCCCTGACGCCCATGGGTCTCTAGCATACTCTGCCACTATCATATGTCTCCAATCCTCTGATATTTCAATCAATGCACTGAGATGTGGTCTACGTGACAATGCATCGGCTACCACATTCTGAGTCCCTCTCATGTATGATATGTCAAAATCGTAAGCTTGTAGCTTACTCACCCACTTCTGTTGTCTATCGTTGAGATGGAAATGCCTCAAACTGTTGTGGTTAGTTTTAATACAAAACTTACCACCCACTAGATACTATCTAAACTTAGCCAATGCATGCATGATGGCTAACATCTCCTTGTCATAGATGTTGAAAGATCTCTCTGGACCACGGAGTTTCCTGCTCTCATATGCAATAGGGTGCTTGTCCTGCATCAACACAGGACCTATACCATCGCCGGATGCATCACATTGAAGCTCAAATGGCTTCGAGAAATCAGGCAAGGCTAACACCGAGCATGAGGTCATGATCTCCTTGAACCTGTCAAAGCAAGTCTGTGCCTCCGGTGTCCAAACAAAGGCCCCCTTCTTCAGCAAATCTGTCATAGGGGCTGCATGTCGTGAGTATCCACTAACGAATCCGCGGTAGAAGCCACATAGGCCCAGGAACCCTCTCAACTGTGTCAAGTTCTCAGGAATAGGCCACTCTACTATAGCACGGATCTTATCAGGATCCATCCTTACTCCCTCTGCACTGATAATATGTCCTAAATACAAGAGTTCAGTCATACCCAAATCACACTTGGACTCCTTGGCATACAAGGACTCCTTCTGCAATATGCTTAATACTGTCTCCAGATGCTCAAGATGTTCCTGCCATGATCTGCTGTATACCAAAATGTCATCGAAGAAAACCAATACAAATCTCCTCAACTGATGATGGAAGACCTTATTCATCGTAGACTGAAAAGTAGCTGGTGCATTGGTCAACCCAAATGGCATGACCACAAACTCAAAGTGTCCACAATGACATCTAAATGCCGTCTTCTCCACATCCTGCTCTCTAACTTTGATCTGATGATATCTTGATCTCAAATCTATCTTGCTGAAGTAGCATGCCCCATGAAGCTCATCTATCAGCTCATCAATCCGTGGGATAGGGTATCTATTCTTAATAGTCCTCTTGTTCAACACCTGATAGTCAATGCACATACGTAACGAGCCATCCTTCTTCTTCACCAACACTACTGAAGAAGCAAAAGGAGACTTGCTCGGTCTAATATGCCCCATCTCAAGCAGCTCTTTGATGGTTTTCTCAATCTCATTCTTGAGTCTCTTAGGATGCCTGTATGGTGTGATCATCACGGGTTTAGCACCCTCCTCTAACTCAATGATGTGCTCTATTCCCCTGTCAGGTGGTGCACCAGGTGGAATGTCACTGAACACCCTATCATACCGTTCTCTCAATCTCTGAATGTCAGGGTGATACTCTGCCTTCTGATGCTCCTCCTGTTTAGGCATGAGAGTACACATGGCTGCCCATCCAATCCCATTGTGTCTAACCAACCTCTCCATGCGCCTGAAAGAAATAGTTCTAACATCACTATTTCTGATAGCCCTCAATACATGCTGTCTCCCATCAACCTCAAACTTAATCTCCATGTCTCTGAGTCTGAGAGTGACCTCACCCAATGAATGTAACCAAGTCATCCCCAATACAATGTCTAGGTCACCCATGTTAACTACATGGTAATCCGCTTTGAACTCATAATTGTTCAAGCGTAGAGGCATGTTTCTAATCATCCTGTTACACTTAAGAGTGTAACCATCAGCAACTTGTACTCGGAGACCCTCAAACTCCTCTGTCTTAATGCCACGGCGCTCAACCAATCGTGCATCAATGAAATTGTGCGTAGCACCTGTGTCAACTAGGGTAATCACCTTCTGTCCTGCTAGAACTCCACGCAATCTAAAGGACCCCTCCTGCTGAATACTGGACAAGCGTGCCTGCTGCAAATGTAACTCCAGCTCATCCTTAGGCTCTGTAGCCTCTGCCTCTACCTCCAGCTCTGTGTCACTGTGCTCATCCTCATGTACTGCGCTATTTGAATCTGAGTCCTCATAGTATGATGCCCACATAACTCTATTGGCCTTCCCCTTAGGCTTTAACGGACAGTCATGATCCCTGTCATAAGGACCTTTGCAATAGAAGCATAGCTTCTTCCTGCGTAGGTCATTAGGTGCCTCAGTATCCAAGGGTGTGGTGGATTTCCCCTTGGTATCAACCTTCCTCCCTTTCTCCTTATCAAACTTCTTATTATCTCTGAAAGAAGTAGAACTCCTAGGGGTGAATTTGCTAGAAGGTGCTATAAGCTCCATACTGCGAGCTTTCCTCATGGCCTCCTGTAATGTCGATGGTTCAAATGCCTTGATCCAACCCTTGAGGGGTTCAGACAATCCCTCAGTGAATAGTATGACCAACCGTCTTTCTGATACATCCTGTACCTTAATTGACAACCGTTGAAACTCACTGATATACATCTCCAAGCTGCCTATCTGTCTCAACTGTGCAAGATCACGAAAGAATATCTCAGGATCCTTCCTATCAAAACGCTCCACCAATCTGTCTACAAAATCCTGGTATGAAGTCACTTGGTTGTGCTGTAAAGTAACCATACCATGTGACCACCAGTCATGAGCTGCGCCCTCCAAATGCAAAGTGGCGTATCTGATGGCATCTATCTCCGACATGGGCCTCAATGCTAAGAAGGTATCCAACTTATGTATCCATGCCTGTGCTGTCATCCGTCCACTACCATCAAAGGAAGGTAAAGTGAGCTTGCTAGCAGCTCGCTGCAACTCACTGTCATGGCCTCTAGGTCTCCTGTTCTGCTGAGTGCTCCTCATGTGCTCTCTCCTCTGATTCAGGTAACAATCAAAATTAAGTAACTCACGTACATGTGGTGGTAATGCCTGCCACTCTGCAGTAGCAGCTCTAAGATCATCCTGAAACTCATCTTGTACATCGCCCTCTCCTGCCTCCTGAGCCTCCTCTCTAAGGAAAGTAGGACGAGTAGGTCTATCCGCTGTCCAAGACCTGTGCCTAGGAGCACCCTGTGAACCTGCTACACTCCTATTGTCATGATCAGGTGTAACTCTATCCTGCTCCTGAACTCTGGGCTGAACCACTCTCTCCATCATAGTGGTTAAAGCACGCAATGACTGGACTATCTCCTGCTGTCCAGTAGCCATGGTTCTGAAAAAGTCCCTAGCCTCATCATCCTCATTCCTGGGAACTCTAGGTGGACTCTGTGACTGTCTCTCACCCATGGTAAGAATGTTTCTGTACTCTGTTCACCCTCTAGTGCTGCTCTTCTGCGTGTGTAGTACCTGTGATGCCCCAATGTTGATGGATGCATAAATGTTTCTTACCCAACAGGATGGCAAGAACACCGCTCTGATACCACTGTAATGACCCTTACTATAAAGGCCACTAATAAACCCCAAATCTGAACTGAGACAATTTGTCAAACACTTGGCATGCACTGAATTGTTTTGTTTGTGATGTAGTGTTTCAATATGATAGTTGTTTTGAGCATCAAGTACAATTGAGATAACAATACCAATATTGAAATGTAACACAATAAACAATAATGAAACTCTAAATATTCATGCAAGGACTTCAATGCTAATATATCATGAATTTCCCAAATTCTGATTGCATTGTTCAGTAGACTAATTTTCTAAAAATGTATGACTGTTACACATGAGCACTGAATTTATGACAAGAGAATGTATAAACTATCACACATGAACAATGACCTTGCAATGCACCTTCTCTACTACATCAATCCAACTACAAGATAGCAATGTCTGATTACAATGGACTGTTTTCTGAATACATATATGACTGTTACAACTGTGCACTTCTATCATAAAAATTGACAACAAAAACCATGCAATGGAACCTGGAAATCGCTCCTTGAACTCCGATTATGAAATGCTGATGAAAGGAGGACTGGACTGTCCCAAGAATGCCCTGCTACCGTACTGTCTCTGCTGCAGGCCGTACCTGGGTCGTACTGTGCGGCTGCAGTACCAAATTTTGAGCTGGGATGAATTCAAGACCCTTATTCACCAAATACAAGCCCTCAAATCAACCTTCAATTGAAATCCAACATGAAATGGCTGAGTACCATCTCCAATAACGCAACCCTTCAGAAGATATTTCACTTCCTCAGTTATGCTAATCTAAGGGAGTTATCGTTCCCAAAGATCAATGATATTTGCAGACCTTCAAGCTCCACAAATGCTCAAGTAGATGCACTAGAGAAAATAGACTTCGATGCCAAATGAGAGACCCATGGGGTCTATTTATACACATAATAGAATCTTCTAGAAGCCTCTTAGTCTTTCTAGAAGTATCCATAACTTTCTAGAAGTATCCATAATAGAATCTTCTAGAAGCCTCTTAGTCTTTCTAGAAGTATCCATGACTTTCTAGAAGTATCCATAATAGAATCTTCTAGAAGCCTCATTGCACTTTTTAGATAAAAAGTTACTTCATAAAATAAAAAGTGCACCTCAATAACATTTTGGCCCCAAATAAAAAGTAATAATAAATATAATGTCTCCAAGAGCATAATGAGCCATCCAATCACCAAATAAACGCCAAAATGACTCTCTCATCACAACCATCTGCCTACGAGAGTCTAGAATAGGCAAATCCACGTAAAGTGTCATGTCATACTAAAGAGGGGACATGACATTCAAAGAAGATTTTCACAGGTTGAACGTATTTTTGGAGGTTTTGAAGGCACTAATCATCATTTCCAGCTTTGTCTTCATAAACGCTGACAGATTTTTGGAGTATAACCAGCTAATAGGAGATAGATCATTCAAATTTTCTGAGTTTTTCTAAAGATCTTTTTGTCTTCTTGTCTTTTCTTCTCTTCCCATCGAAGGTGAAGTTGGTTAAATGCAAATTTATTACATTTTCTGATTTTTCCAAATTCGTTGGAGGTGATTTTTGTGGATCTATCCAAATTTTCAGTAAGAAAGATCATGTTGGACTGAATGGGATGAGGGCTTTCAAGATTATAGGACCTGGTTTTTGGATTGAAATCGTAAAAGTGTGGAGTTTACATGTGAAAATTCCATCTTTTTGTGACTAAGTGTCAAGAATGGAGTGAAATACCAACCACTTAGTCATTAAGATCCTAAATTTTAAGTTAAATTTCTGGTTTCTAACTTAAGTTTCATCTTTATTCGCAGATTTCAGGCACGATGAAGTTCCAAGTAGACAAGGATGCTCCTCCTGAATCAAGAATGAACTCAAAATGGAAGAGTATTAGTGATACCAACCTCGGGCATATCAATCTGAGGGAGTTTAAGAAGTGGATGTTCGGCTTAGATAACCTTGTGCCTGTTAGGTCCCGGGAAGGACAACAGGGGGGGGGGGGGTGAATCAGTTGTGAACCAGTTGTCAATAAATTGTAATCCAAATGCAAATTATTCCAACTTAAACTTAAATGCCGGTAAACCAAACTTAAGTGCCGGTAAAATAGATTAACATATATAGCAGTACCGGTTTAACTTAATGCATAAAACATAAAGAGAAACAACATCCACAATACATAACACAAAGATTTTGACGTGGAAACCTGGTAAAGGAAAAACCACGGTGGGAAACCTTACCCACAATTTGTTCTAATTCATCTTCCATTGCTTTTATCCAATGTTCATCCTGACATGCTTCAATAACAGATGCTGGTTCAACTTGAGAAATTAAACATACCTCTTCATTTGCCAGTCTTCCTCTAGTCATAACACCTTGATTCTTGTTTCCAATTATCCGATTCTCTGAATGATTCAATCTTACATACTTGGGTTTATTTTGATTAACATTCACATGCTGCTGTTCTTTAGTCACAGTTGGGTTTTCTGATGATGCCGTTGTGACTGGGTCTTCATCCTGTACCGGTGCAATCTGTGCCGGTTCATTTATAATCATTTCTACTGCCGGTTCTACAGATCTTGATTCTCCTCTAAAATGTTCATCTATCTTCACATTAGTACTTTCAATGATTTTCTGTAACCTTTTATTATAACATCTATATGCCTTGCTTTTAGATGAATAACCAAGAAATATTCCTTCACTTATAGGATCAAACTTGCCAATATACTCATCTCTTCTAATATAACATTTGCTTCCAAATATTCTGAAATATTTAAGAGTAGGAATATGACCAAACCATAGTTCATAAGGGGTCTTACCGGTTTCACTTTTGATGTGAACTTTGTTGAAAGTATAAACCGCTGTATTCACTGCTTCTCTCCAGTACACATTAGGTAGATTTGCTTCCATTAACATGGTTCTTGCTGCATCCAGAATAGTTCTGTTTTTCCTTTCTACAACTCCATTCTGCTAGGGTGTTCGGGGTGCTGATAGTTGTCTTTTGATTCCATTCACTTCACAGAATGCATTAAATTCTCTAGATGTAAATTCTCCTCTTTGATTTGATCTTAAACATTTGATTTTCTTGCCGGTTTCATTCTCTACCATTGCCTTGAATATCTTGAATCTTCCAAAAGCTTCTGATTACTCCTTGATAAAAGTAACCCAATACATTCTAGAATAATCATCAATTATTAGCATAAAGTATCTATCTCCTTGTAGACTTCTTGTTTTTGCTGGATCACATAAATCAATACGAATTAAATCAAGAATATTATTGGATTTCTCAGTAATGCTCTTAAATGATGTTCTAACTTGCTTTCCCATTTGACATTCCTTACATACCGGATTATGAGGTTTCACAATCTTAGGTAAATCCCTTACTGCCTTAGTTGAACTGATCTTTACAATGCAATCAAAATTCACATGACAGAGTCTTTTATGCCATAACCAACTTTCATCAATGTGTGCAATCAAGCATGTCTTATCACTGGTATTCAAGTGAAAGATATTACCTTTAGTCTGATTACCGGTTGCAATCTCTAATCCAGTTCTGTTTATGATTTTGCATTTTCCATTCTTGAATTGTAATTGAAATCCTTTTTCCACTAATTGACCAACACTCAAAAGATTATGCTTTAAACCTTCTACATAATAAACATTGTCAGTATTGTGCTTACCATCCAAAGATATAGTGCCTTTTCCTTTGATTAAACAAACTTTATCATCTCCAAACCTTACTAGACCTCCATGAATTTCTTGAAAAGATAAGAATTTGCTTTTATCACCAGTCATATGATGTGAGCATCCAGAATCTATAATCCATTCATCGTTTTCTTCAATTTTTGCTGCCAGTGCCTGCTCTACCGGTTTGACAATAGGTGCCGGTTGATCTTCTTTTATTGCAACAAAAGCCCAATAAACATTGTCAGTATTGTGCTTACCATCCAAAGATATAGTGCCTTTTCCTTTGATTAAACAAACTTTATCATCTCCAAACCTTACTAGACCTCCATGAATTTCTTGAAAAGATAAGAATTTGCTTTTATCACCAGTCATATGATGTGAGCATCCAGAATCTATAATCCATTCATCGTTTTCTTCAATTTTTGCTGCCAGTGCCTGCTCTACCGGTTTGACAATAGGTGCCGGTTGATCTTCTTTTATTGCAACAAAAGCCCATCCGTTATCTGTTGGATCTTCATCTGAATCATCTGTAACACCTTCTTTTGCATAGTAACATGACTTATTTCTATTTTTCTTAAATCTATATCTCTGATATTCAGGGTTAGGTTTATATGATCTTTTTGCTTCCTCCCTTAGTCTTGCATGTCTATCAGGACATCTAGAAGCCATATGACCAACTTTATTGCAATTAAAACATTTGAAAGGTACTTTACCTTCATACTTACTTCCTGCTGGACCTTTAGGCATTTTCTTTGTAAATAGTGCTTCAAGTTTTTCAAGTTCTTCATTCTCTCCTCATATCTTGAAGTTCTTTTGCATAAAGTGCTTTCCAATTAGTTTTGTCAGATGATGATGATGCTTCTGTTGATGATGATGCTTTAAAAGCTAAATCAGTCTTTATAGTAGCAACAAGACCAAATTCCTCAAGTTTAAATGCTGAAAGTTTTCCAACCAAGGTATCTCTAGAAACTGAAGTATTAGGCATTGTTCTCATTTCATTAATAGTAGTCACTTTCATTTTGTAAGATGGTGGCAATGCTCTTAAAAATTTAGACACAATTTCATCTTCACTTATGGATCCTCCACAACATTGTATTCCTAAAACAATTTCATTAACTCTTTCCATAAATGCAGAAATTCTTTCATCTTCTTCTATTTTTAAATTTTCATACCTGACCTGGCAACATTCTAATTTTGCAATCTTGATAGTGGTATCTACTTCATTCAGTGTTTCCAGTTTATCCCAAATAGCTTTAGCAGTAGATCAGTCTGATAATCCCATGATTTGCTGATATGATAATGCGCTCAGAAGTGCTTCTCTTGCTTTGCAATCATTGTCCATGTCCTTAGCCAATGTTGGTGGATGAGGTTGATTCGGAATAGGAGCAACATAGCCATTCTTAGTAACATCCCATATATCTCTTCCAATGCAGTTGAGATGTGTTTCCATTCTGATCTTTCATATACCATAGTTAGTTCCATCAAGCTTCAGACTGTCCTTCTTGAAAATATTTGTTGCCATAGGATCTCCTCAAGCTGTTAGGCTTCTGCAAAAAGAGGACTTTGCTTTGATACCAATTGTTAGGTCCCAGGAAGGACAACTGAGAGGGGGGGGGGGTGAATCAGTTGTGAACCAATTGTCAATAAATTGTAATCCAAATGCAAATTATTCCAACTTAAACTTAAATGCCGGTAAACCAAACTTAAGTGCTGGTAAAACAGATTAACAGATATAGTAGTACCGGTTTAACTTAATGCATAAAACATAAAGAGAAACAACATCCACAATACATAACACACAGATTTTGACATGAAAACCCGGCAAGGGAAAAACCATGGTGGGAAACCTGGTAAGGGAAAAACCATGGTGGAAAACTTTACCCACAATCAGATGATACTACTGCAGATAGTATGTGTATACAAATGGGGTCTGCACATGCAGAAAGGCCAACTACCTAGAGCTCACTGCTCAATCACAAAATAGGAGTCACACTAACTACACAATTGGATGGTTAAATCCAATGATAATGTATTGCTCAAAATAGCATCTCCAATGTTGGATTTAGTACCGGTTAAGCTCTGAACATGAGTGTCAAAACACCTTCATAACCTTCCTTCAACCTTCAAATAATGTCTACATGATTCGCACAAGGATCTACTTATTTTCGCTCTTCAATAAGATCTTACAATCATTTATACAAAACCTAAGACCAAATGTATAGGTTGGCTCACTAAAGATATTACAATTAAATCAATTACAAATAAGTCTTGATGCGATACAACATGTCAGCTCAATACATTTACCTCAATATCCAATCAATAAACAATCTCCATAACGTTCCGTGCTGATCTAGAGTACCGGTCCATAACCTAGACCTATCTGCTGGTAAAGGCAAATCTGTCAACCCGATTAGACCAATAAGCAAAACACCAAATCCAAACTTCCAATCTAAGAATTCGACACAACCAAATGATCTCCAGATGATAACAAATCATCATCGCTGCCGGTGAACAATATAACCTGCTGGTGAACACATACCGGTGACTGTGCATAAGCCACTAACCATACTGGTGAATATAATGTAAACCTCCAAGAAGATAAGTGTTTATATCAATGACAAAACCAATGCAACACATGACAAAGTCATCCATAATACCAACAGTGCCTACCGTGACCGCACGAAAAATGATGAAGAGTGGTATCATGCATGCTGCTAGCTTTCGCCCTACCATGCAGTGCACAAAGTTGGTAGTTGAGTGTGCTAGGCACTATAACCCTGTCAGTAGAGATATTGTGGCACCAGATGGAAGAGTGTTGGCCAATATCAGTGATGAGGCCATAAGGGAAGCTTTTGGGATTCTGGAATATCATAATGCTATATATGTGACCAAGGATGAGGCTGATCAAATGTATCAAGACCATATGGAGGAGTACAACGCCACCATCAATCATTCATGGCTAGACAAACCAAGAAAGGGTGCCTCCAAGCTGTCAAGGAAGAGCTTGGTGAGGGCGTATTTTAAAGAACATATTGGAGATATGATTGTCCTGTTGAACATAATAATGGGTAATCCCCAAGGCGCTCCATTTGAGCCTTGGATGTATTATTTCATAAACGAGATAATGAGTGTAGTCAAGATGATTGACTGGGCTCAGATGATGAGCAATAACTTGGACAGCCAGCTGAGAAATCTGGAGGCAAAAAGGACCTTTTACATGAGCTCATACTTGTTCTATTCCCTTGCTAGAACCTATAGATACAAAGGCCTCACCTGTAGAGGGGAAGTGGGAAATAAAGAGAATCAATTTCCTGTCTACGATTGTTACCTTCAGTTGCACATGGAAGAAAAGTTACATTTCAAGAGGGTAAATGAATAAATGATACATTTTTTATGCATATCACACGAACACTGCAAGGTGGATTGCATCAGAGACTCTCTCAAGAGTCCATGGACTTCATAAGCAAATTCGGGTATTGGTATATTCAATACCCGAAATTCACCTATATCAAAATTCAGGGATTTTTTGGATCTCCCTATAAGCTCCCAGTCTACCCTACCAACCGAGTTGTGCTACTGGAAGTTGTGAGGCAACTAGAGGGCTATATGATAGTTCAGAGAGATAAGCAAAAGAAGGCAGGAACATCCTCTCTCATGATTGGAAATGGACTAGAGACATGCCCATCATCACAAGTCGCTGCCACTGCAGAGAAAGAGCTGGCTTGGTACCCTATCTACCAATACAAGGCAAGATGGAACTTTGATGCATTCCATAAGATGAAAAAAGTAGAAGGAATGGTATTCGAGCACAAAACTGATTAGAAAGATTATTGGGCTAATGCAGCCGATAGTTTCGAAATCAGAAGAAGATTTTGGTCAAGGATTCCCCTGAGTATGGTGAGAGCAACAAAAGTATTCAGAGTTGCTGGTTAAATAGAAGATAGTCCCGAGCTTCAGCAGCCGGGCTTTGAGAAGATGAGAAATGAGCCACTAGCCTTGGTTGATTGGTCAAAAGGAGAAAAGTCAGATTTGGCAGACCTTATGAGATCAGTGGTCGAATACTCCAAGTGGTGGACATCTGAGAAGACAAAGCAATTGAAGTCCAAAGGTGTTGCCCTGACTTATGATTTAATGGGAATGGATGACTCTATGTCTTCCAACCCTTGTATCTCTACAGGGAATGCTTGGAATCCAGAAAGTGTTGGGTCTCGGAAAAGAAAGGAACTGGTTGGAAGCTCTGGAAAGACCAAGGAAAAAGAAAGTTGTTGGGGAGAGACGTGAATCCAACGAAGGTCATTCCATTCTGAGTGCCGCATCTGCTGTGTCTGACCAGAATGCAGTTGAAGAACAGGAGATGGACACAAATATGGGGATTAATGAAGTAAGAGTGCCTTCTCCTTCGATTGAAGAAATAATGAGAGAGATTGTCCAAAACTCGGACAAGGAACAAGTTTTTAATAAAGCCACAGAAGAGCCTGAGCCCCCAGTAGTTTTCCTTGATGGTATAGTTACTGGACCAGGAGGGACAGATGGTGGATTTGATCAAAATACTGTGGAGCAGTCAACCATTCCTGATTGGTTGAAAGAAAGGATAAGGGCTAAGGTTCCTAATGAAACCCATTCTGAAGAGAATACAACAACATTTTTGGCAAAGGTGAACGAACCAGTCGTGATTAAACCACCTAAGCTAGCTAGAAAATTCTCTTTGATTCAAAGGGATAGTGCAGGGTTTAGAACGGTTTAGATAGCTGTGCCGAAAGAAGGTAAAACTCCAGACAATATTGCTTCGGAAGATTATAAGATTACTACTGTAGAGTTGGTTAAGCCTACTCAGGACCAAGAAGTCCAATACTTTGACGACTCTTGCAACGCCCTCAAGGCAAGGCTAGCCAAGGAGAAGGAAAAAATAAAGAAAGTTGAGGAAGAGAATCAGCAGTGGAGGAAATATGTTCTCCTTCTAACCAAGCCACTTAACCATGAGATACTAGTCCCCCCTCCGCAGCCTCTTCAACAATAGTCGATGAAAGATTACGAGGACATGAAGGGCACACTCATGCAAGCTAAGGAATGGATCTCAGATGCTTCGACACGTGTTGACATACTTGTGGAAAATTTGGTATCAATACATGAGTCGGCTTCTTCATTGGTCAGCAGAATTCAAGACTTAGCTGCAAATTGGGAAGATGTTGAAGAAATCCAAGATGAAATACTTCCACAATTGAGGGTTATCTGAGGTCTGTCAAAGCGAAGCTTGATAGATGCAGGTGTCATCCAGGCTGGGGATAGGTATGATTTTAACACTTAGTATTATGCTTTGGTCACCAAGATTGAAGTCCTGAAGAAATCTGAAACTAAGTGTTTTGAGATGGAGGAAAGTGTCAGAGAGATTTTAAGTAAGGTGTTTTGTGTGGCATCAAAAATTTGGCAGAAAGAGAACTTGAGAGCCAGAATTCAATTGAGCTTTTTCAAAGACTCGGGGATGATTGATAAGGGTGATCTCTCAAGGATTGCAAATTTTCTCCTCATTGACGAGAACTTTCTTGTCCAGGCAGTTAAGTGGGAAGGCATCCTCACCACGTGTATTGATGATGTGGACATTGTCGACTTCCAGATTAGTAACCTGCCAAGTGTCACTATGGAAGAGGTTCAACTCATCGTGTCCAGATACATTGAATCTGCAAAAAGGGAAACTAGACACTCACCTTAGTGACAATAGCAGCTATGCCACATGTCACCCTTTTGTCTGTTTTGATTGATAGAGTTTTGAGAAACTCTAATTAGGGTTTATAACTTCAATCTGGGGCCTTGATCATTGTTTGATCTCGGCTGTTCATTGTTTTCTGAAAACTATATAAGGCTACCTCCTCTCATGTGGAGAGTGTGAGGTTTTTGATATATTGTTGTGTGAAGGTCATTTTTTCAAATAATATATTGCATGTGCGCTTTCTCTTAAGGCTTTGTAATCTTTGTTGTTTGAGTGATTAGCATGGTTTCAATTTCCTCAACACATTAGTCAAAGTTAATTTAGAATTGCTTTCATGTTGCTAAAATTGAATGAAGGATTTGATAAGTATTAATTAACGGTGTATCTCTGCTCATACTTTTGGTGAATGGATGATTTCCATTTCACTGTGCAAAGTTAGTCTGAGCCTATCCCCTGTGTATGCCAACATTTCGATCATAAGCACAACCCGTTGAAGATTGCACCCGCTTTGTGTAGTTGTCCTCAGTGTGGTGAAGCAAAGTGCGGTTTCCCGAGAACACCTAGTTAATCCCGTCTCCAGAACTCGTAGGGTTAGATCAGCTTTCTTAAACCCTATCCCTTTTTCCCTTTTTGAAAGTCTAAATCCCGGAAAATCCAAAGAAAGAGAAAGAGCCTAAAATTGATAAATTTATCTAAGTCCAGAAGTTTAAAAGACATTTGTAATGTAAGTCCCCCTTGAGATTTCCAGCATACACTACCCAAGTAGCTATCCCACTAAAGTCGCTTGTTTGCACATATAGACCTTGGAATCAGCAGTGATTTTTCAGGAGAGGATAGAGTACCTTTGGGTATCTTATTCTAATGTTTGGGAGATGATTAAACAGACACCAACACTATGGAATGAACTCAGACTATATGTAATGTCGATCTGATGTAATATATAAGGTTTGCTGATATCGATAGATAGTCTGTCATACACCATTCGTATCTCACTCTACCACAATGAAGGAGAGCACTGATCTTATGTATTACCCGATAGGAGTCGACTCTCCTCAGGGAGATGTGACTGTAGTTAGAGGATCGCACACTTCCAATAGAGTGACGAGTTTATAATCATTAGTTTGTTATATAATAAATAACACTAATGATCAATCGGTTAGGGTATAGTTATGATTAAATTAAATAATCAAAATACAAAATGTGCAAGGCCGGTAGGCCATTCACACATTTTGATTTTGCAGAGTCAGCTAGAAGGAGACCAACTGACGCTATATCACTTACACATCCGATACACAACTTCCCCTTCTGTATGATTCTTTGGGACTTACGATATGTGTATTTGATTCAGCATTGGAGACGCTTTAGAAAATCAGCTCGACAAAATACTCCCGCAGATTCTAGACAATGATCGCACTTGCCTGTAGAAAACTATTACGCCTCCACAAGGATTCACTGCTCCCAACTCTGCTCTAATACTCCCGCCTCTCAGCTCACAATAGTCTCTTTTCTTGCGATTGGTAATAAGCAAAAAATAAACCATGCTCAGATGAATGCTTCAGAAAATAATCAACACCTGCATTGCGTAATAACACTCCCATACGTCTGCAATAAACTTCCCGCACAGAATATCAGCATGATCAAAGAAAAAAACGCCCAGTCCAAAGAAAGTTCAACGCGCACCCGCCTTTGTGCATTTTTCACCCCAACATGCCGAAACATACTCAAAACTCTTCCAAGTTCGTGTTTTTGAAAAAAACGACTTCAACTCCATTCCAAAATTCACAACGGCACACCTTAATTGTCAATGATGATTTTCCGTTTTTAAACTCTTAGGAATCGCTACTGCAACACCACAATATCGTTGACTTGGAAGAAAACGATTTCACACAACCAATTTTTTTATTAAAGGCTTCATACGTTAAGAATCTGACCCCGATGCACTTCAATAAGCACAATATCACCAAGGGATCAAATATGATTAATTTCTAGACCAGAAAATGAGTATTCTCTAAAAAAATATCGAACCACTAAAGCACGTCTTCCTCCAGTCATGCCAATTAAGACACTACACAGTCCACAAACTGTTGGTGAAGAAGGAGAAATATTTAATTTGACAAGCGTTCGTTTGAGTTCAAATACGACTCCTCTGACCCAAACTAGAATACACGGTCTGACCAAAATATAAAGTGGACCCCAAAGAATATTCAACTCATGACATGGGGTAAAGTCTGGTTTGTTACAATTAGAAGGCAAGTAAGCAACTGAGTCAGACAAATAGGCACACAAACAGCTGATGCAGACACACACACTGCTCAACCAAGCAACTAAGCAGCTCAAGCAGGCATACAAGCACCTCAAGCAGGTAACCAAGCAGCTCAAGCTGCTCAACCAGATAGATAAGTAGACAGCTCAACCAAAATTCATAATTAGCAACTCAACAAACTCAATCAAGCCTTTGACATCAATGACATCAATGACAGATGTTCCAACAACATCCCCTCCTAAAAAAGTGGTGTCTCCTTTATGGTGTCGATTGCCTTTGGTTGACTAAACCGCTGCTTGTTAACTTAATGAAATCCTTTCTCTGATCTGCATCTGCTTGGGTAATTGCACCCTCATTCATAATGCATACCTTAATAAAACATACTCCTGTATATCATCACTGCCTTATAAATGCTTATTATTAAATCAGATATTATATGCCTTTGTTCATTCATAATGGACATCATCCTTGTTCTAACCTAAGCGCTGTTTTTCTTATACCAATCCGCTGCTCCTGAATATATTATCTTGGCCACCAATAATAAGGTCGTTCTCAAGTTGGCCCGGTCATGGTTTATTAATTACCAGTAGCATGTGAGGATGGCCAACTAGGATTGGCAATTTATCAAGTGTATTCTATTTCTGTGTATTTTGCCCTAGTGGGCCCTTGATCAATTTATCTTAAATGATTTTATTTTTCTTTATTTTGAGTCTGCCCCCCTTTTGGGGCTGTGATTTGTGGTATAAAGTCCTAATCTCCGGCTTGGCATGACAATATTGTTCCCCAACAAATGAATCCATTTAACGTTGCATGCACATGGATAAGAGGGACAATGCACTAACATGATCCGCTAACTATCTATTAGGTTTAGGATAGCACAAGATGTAGCATAGTTTGCAATACCGGATCATACAAGCATGATGAAACCTCAACTACTTCTACAACTAACAAGAGAGACATTCAAAATGAAAATTTACTTTCACCATTCAAAGCAATGCCTACTCCATCGGGCAATAGAATCATAACTTAGAAGGATAAGAAAATCTACACAAATCAGCAATGAAACAAAAGATCATGTATACACAACCTCAAAGAATAAGATAACTTGGAAGTAAACATATGGTTGGACAGTGCTGGTAACTCAAATGCTTAATTATCTTTATAGGTCCTAGATGGTTCACTACTACAACACCATTAAAAGATATTACATTATAGTCCATCCATTTGTTTACTTGCAATACCTTTTATTGGTGTTCTAACAGTGAACCATCTATGATCTATAAAGATAATATTTTATTAGAGTTATTGTAGATTCCAGACGGTTCACTACCAAAACTGTCTAGATATTACAATGAAAGATAATACATGCAACAAAAGAAGACCATTACAAAAGCTTGTTTCACATTCATTTAATCTTGTTACAATCATGCCAACAAGTGTGGCAAGTGAGAGACAATAACTAGGTTCAAAAGCTCCTCTAAAATACTACAACCTATCATGGAGACATTATCTTGTAGGCAACCTGTAATGTCCCTGCTAGTTAGAGTTCACTTTCCTGCAAAACAGACTGTTAGAATGCAACAAAATATATATTACTAATCTAAATTGCAATTAAACTTCGATTACTTAATTAAAACTAATCTCAATTCTTAGGTAATAAAAAGGATACGAATGAAGTATTGGGATATGTCCTTAGGCGGTTGTAATGCCCGCCTTCTTGGAACCCATCATGGTTCCAAGCCTTACCAGGGAAATCGATGGATAATTCGATTCCCGTCTTGGATGTAGCATCTTACATCCAAGCCTACCAAGGAAGATCATCATATATGATCAATTCCTTGCCTTGGATGATATATCTTATCATCCAAGTCTACTAGAGAGGACCGGCAAGATCCGTCTCTTCTTGGGTGAGCTTCTGACACCCAAGTCTTTAACATATATGCATATGAGTACTCAGTATATACTGCCTACCAGGGATTATCAAAATCCCGAATTAGGCTAAGGGGATTTTCTCCCAATAGCCTCCATCACATAGCCAAATCATTATTATTCATATAACATTTTATATTTCATTATCATTTTTAATCTATAATTTATGCCTGCCCCTACATATTTTTTAATTACTATTATTGATCCTACATACACACATATATCCTGCATACATACATATATATATACTGGTACGTATACATGAGACAATATTATTAAAAGGCTACAACCCTTATGCATATATATATACTGGTACTTATACATGAGACAATATTATTAAAAGGCTACAACCCTATCAAAGATATTCGTGGTCAATCATATATGACAGATCTGTTATCAACATATATGTGTGTGTGGCACACACGTCCACACACATATCAACTGTAGCTTACAAACTGACCGCTTACCTTTCTGCAGTCTGTTGGCGCAGCTTTTTCTTCCTTCCGTTTCCCCTCCTTCCGTGCCATTAATATTTCATTTGGTTAGAGTTTAGCATAACTTACCTGGGCGTTCTATTTCAGAATCCGACTTACCTGGGCGTTCTATTTCAGAATCCGAATTACTTTTCACTCTCATCTGTGATGACTGGAGTGTTGTTGTGCATACAGGTGGACTGAGCCAATATATCATTGTAAATGCTGTGGATACTTATGAAATCGATTGAATTCCTATATAAATGTATTTGCACACGGTTCTGCTCCTAGTACTCGTGTCTAATCGCTTTTCTGGAATACTGTGCTTATGACCATGCATTTGAGCAGTCATGTATTTGATTATAATGTCTGATCATTCTCCCAGTCTTATCGCCATATAACCATACGAAGATTGAAGGAGAAGATATGCCTCAATATGCTTACGTGTCTGATCTTGATCTTTGTGCCCATGCGATATGGGTGGATGTTATTCATGCTTGCTCAATCGTTCTTAAAAGGCCTTGGAGAATGGTCGATACACCACCTTCGTTCCCTGTCTTAGCACCCCGCTGTGTATCAAATATATTAATCCCCATTCCCTTACATACCCATCGATGGGGGTGTGATACGAAGAGTTATGCCTTTATCATCACATCTTTTGCAAATAATTAACCAAGCAATCTTAGCCTTAACTAATTACTAATGATCGGATTGCCTCCATAATCTTTAATCGCACCTTTTTTCCTCATTCCTTAGTCCAAGAATCGTATTCAACATGATATTGTGATACCATATCTTGCTTTAAGTATATATTTATATATTTATATTTAGTTTCTATGATTATATTATTAATTTATTTTTATTTGAATATTTCAGGAATATTATTAGTAATAAATATTAATGGATATTAATTAAATAATACATTCAATAAATAAATAAAATTCAAATAGTAACTCATTATTATATTAATTAATAATAATAATTACTTCATTTAGGATATATCTAACGATCAAGGAGGGGACAAGTGTATCAGAACACTGTTTCACATTCATTTAATCTTGTTACAATCAGGCCAACAAGTGTTGCAAGTGAGAGACAATAACTAGGTTCAAAAGCTCCTCTAAAATACTACAGCCTATCATGGAGACATTATCTTGTAGTCAACCTTACTAGATTACCCCTTCCTTTGATTTACAAACATGTTTCATCATTTATAGGGCTGGACCTTCCTCATTTGATACCCTAAACCTGCACAAGACACTTGGAGAAAAAAATTGGCTTAGTGACATTAAATTGTCTTAGTGACATTTGATACCCTTCCTCATTTGAATCCTTACATTGCTTGGGTGAGAAAGCAAGAGTGTTCAACAAGTTTGCGTGTTGCACATGTCTATTGCATCATCTTCATATGACATGGTACTTGAAACCTAAGTCACAAGGTTCAAATTCGAATTCGAATTTGACAAGGGAAAAATTCGAAAAAAAAATTTCGGATAAAATTCACCTTATATAATTTTGTTTATTTTTAAATATATGTATACTTCTAATAAATTATCAAAATAGCTTAACATTGCTAAATAGATTTGAAGTCATTATATAAAGAGGGCACATTTATAAAATATAAACCATAAGAAACATAGGAATTTCAGTAATGCTAGTGATCATGTATGATATGCCTAATACAATGTACAGTGGAATCCCTTTTGAACCTGCAGAAGAAAGTGCACTTGACACCTGCATTTCTCTAAGAAATATTTTACTAGGTGATAGTTCAATGTGGGTTTGCAAGTTATCATTTTCTGTCTGGCCTTAATATAGCCACAGCTGGGGACCATGTTGAATTGAATCTTAGCATGCAGGAAACCACCCTCTTATTCTAGGAACTTGCCATTTCTTTTATATACAAAAGTGTCATTGTATTGGATTACTTTATTTCACATTTGTAGTTTTTGTAAAAGTTATTCTGCCGTCTGGCCACTTTTTAGCAGAATTTTTTTATGGCCGAATTTGAATGATTTTTTTATAAAAGTTTGAAATTCGATTAAATTCGAACCTCATCCATGAAAATCGCCCTATTCTGTGACTTAGCTTGAAACCATGTCCCTTGCATCAATAATTATGTCCATTTGCATTGAAATCGCGTCCTTGAGGGGCCCACACATATTGAGAGGCATTTAAAAGCCATCCCTTGTCTTATCACATCAATTTGGGAGCACTAATGGCTTCTTGGGTCATGTAGGGAGGTAGGTGAGGCTTTACGTTTGAATGGCAGAATTTTGTGGATGGAGCTGCTTGAAAGATGTAGAAGTTGCAAAAAAAGGTTTAAAAGTTACACTAGAGAAATGAATTGGCAAAGAAGCAAAGGGTGGGGAACTTGAGGAAATGGGAACTGAATAAACTTATTGCAAGTAAGTGCATGTGCAAGGAAAAGTTGGAAAGTTTGTAATGGGAACTTGGGGAACTTCTTGCAAGTAAGTGTATGTGTAAGAGAAAGTCCAAAAGTCTGCCCAAGCTCAGAAATTGAGTAAAAACCCTCACACTTAGAACATTTGACATATAAGGTCATGGCAAAAATATAAGGGGAGGCAAAGTACAATGCTAGGTACAAATTGACCAAGGGGGGCCCCTTGAAGGAACTCTTAAATTAGACTCAAATGATGGGCCAGAAGGGCTAAGGCAACAAAGGGATGAGCAAAGTTCAAATTTGAGCAAGGAACCTGTTGTGAGGTATTCACACATCGCCCCATTGCAAATGGGGAACCCCCCCCCCCGCCCCCACTTTTTTTTTGCTTTCTAGGTAGTGTTTGAGTCTTTTGCTATTAGCCTTTGCATTTGAAGGGGAATATAAGGTTAGGAGGCCAGGAGTTAGGTGAATAGCCTTGTGTGAAATATGAAGTGAGTAAGTTTATAAGGTTTAGAGGTCATGACAGCCAATCAGGAGCTCAGCTGAAGAGTCTAAGTGGTTGCTAGTAGCGACAATCCAAGAGTTCAAGGTTGAAGGTAAACTCCAATTGCTTTAATTGCCCTTGGCCGAAGTTGTTTCCAAAAGGTCTCATCTTGTAAGGGAGAAAAGACGTCCAAGGCAATATGTAAATGAGCAATTTTAGATGTCAACTCACCTTAGTCTCCAAGCTTCAAAATCACACTTCATGTTGAGTGATAGATGAGCGAATTTTTCCCTTGAGTGCATTGTTTGAGAATAGGTGTAAGTATGAGTTTGAGCGTTTGAATGAATTATTCCAAGGATTGAATTTTTGTGCAATGTAATGATTGATAAGCTCATTTGTAATCCGCCTCATCTCTAAGTCTTCTTTAGGTTTTAACTTCATGATCTCACAAGTTGGAGCAGTTTACATCTTCAAGCCTTCGTAAGTGGAGTTGGGAATAAAGGAATTAAAGAACATGAACTTCATGAGTTGCTAGGTTGGAGCGAATTCTCTACTTCATGGACTTAACAAGTGGAGCGAAAAAAAAACATATTTCATGAGTTGAGCAACCCAAGCGAAATTCTTACTTCATGATCTCATAGTTTGGAGCGAATTTCACATGTGGAGCAACTTCATGAGTTGAAGTATTGGAGCGAACTTCAGGTTTGAGAGTTTTGGAGCAAACTTCAGGTTTGAGAGTTTTGGAGCGAATTTCATCTTTGGAAAAGACAAGTGAACCTAGCAAGCAAGGCAATTGAAATAAGGCTTCAAGTACACACAACTTAGAGTGAAATTCCTACTTCATTAGTTGAGCAATTGGAGCGAAATTTCTTACTTCATGACTTGAGCTTTTGGAGCAAAATTTTATACTTCACGAGTTGCCTTCTTGGAGCGAACTTCATGACTTGCCACCTTGGAGCGAATTTCATCAATTAGCATACATGAGCGAGCCTACATGAGTAAAGTTGAAAGAGAGATGAAGGATGTTTGATAGTAATCGCCTTGAATAGATTCAATTCCAAGTGAACTTCATGAGTTGAGCTTTTGGAGTGAAATTTATACTTCATGAGTTCACACCTTGGAGCGAAATTTTCCAACTTCACGAGTTCACACCTTGGAGCGAAATTTATACTTCATGAGTTCACACCCTGGAACGAAATTTATTGAGAAGCATGAGTGCACTTCATGCATTAAGAGTCCAGAGAAAACCTCATAAGTTGACAAAATGGAGCAAATTTTACACAAAATGCACTTCATGAGTTAAAGGTTGAGGGCGAATTTCATGATTTGAGAAAATGGAGTGAATTCTCTATGAAGGTGAACTTCATGTTTGAAGGATCTAGAGCGAATTTCATGTTTTGAAGAGATGAAGTGAATTTCATTCAAGCAAACTTCAAGAGTTGAGAATTTGGAGCAAAATTTTCTACTTCATGAGTTGCAAGTTTGGAGCAAACTTCATGAACTCAAAGTTTGGAGCAAACTTCAAGAGTTGAGGATTTGGAGCGATTTTCTACAAGGGTGAACTTCATTACTTAGAAGATGATAGTCCTAAAAATAACTGCACAAGAATTTTCATTTTTGAGCCTAAATATTGATCATTCTGGTTTTATTTTGTCCTTTGTCAAAATTCAAGGTCTAGGGTTTAGGGTTTGTGAATATCCGAATAAGTCTTGTGAATAAAAAACCCTAACCGTGTTATATTTTGTCATTACCTTTTTCCACTTAAGCCAAGGGTCGGTTACCGTTGGCGGGGCCATTAGACTTCCTAAGCATTAAGTCATTTTCAGCGGGCCCATTACATTTTCCACGTCTAAAAATTCTGAGTATTTTGGCCGGTGGATAAAGGTAGTTTAAAATCCGATGGTCCACGCTTCCTCGTGGTCGAAAGTGCAGGGAAGATAAAGACCGCGGCATCACGAAATGATGCCACGTGTTTTCGGCGGAGAAGGGCAAGCTGGCAGTTTGACATTTCAAGATCTCATGTTACCAGTTCTCAGGAGATAAATTCTGGTTAACTAATGGCCCTATCAATTAGCACATGTTTCAAATGGACTTGTGGGACATCTATGAAGATCGGATACAACATTGATAGATGTGAACAACCTGAAATCATTGATGGCCTTTGAAACAAAGGCAAGCTCAAAGCCAAAAAAAAATCATATTATAAGAATATCAACTCTAAACTAGGGCATCCCACCAAACACAAAAAGTAAATTTTGATTGTAAAACTAAGAGCCAACTCACATGAACTGCATGGCAAAACAGGCTGATAGACCCATTCAAAAACACCTTGGGGCCAAACAATATGCAAGCAGCATAACTTAAATTGAGTAGACTATGCAACACATGTTTTATATTCTAATCTGGCTGCTATGTAATGCTATTGGAGAATTACACTAATATCTAGTACTGTGATAAGTGAGAGGTTAGCCAAGCATAAGCACACCACAAAGCTATCCGTTTATCAATATTATCAATGCTTCCGCTAATGTTTAAGGGATTTGTGGGTAAAACTAAATATTTTTTTCTCCATTTTTATATAAACCCTATTGTAAAATATTGATTTTTACTTATTTTCTTTTATTATGGAATCTGATTAGATGGGAAGATATACTTGTTCAAACTACCATGTCAAGAGTATGTGTTATATGAGCATCTTATCTATTTCATATTTTATCTGCATTCTACGCACTTGAGTCTTGGAATTTGATTGTTACCCTCTTCCGAGATTGTGAAAATTTTTAGATCTTTGGATTTCAGATTATAACTAAATCTTGAGAATTTTGGAGTTACCATTCCAAAGCAGGTGACTTATTCCTGAAATGGGCCTTTATCTTTTTTCAGGGAGAAAATCAGATCACAGTCATGATCAGAAGAAAGGTTTGAAGCGGGGCATAGAGGAGGTGGGTATCGCACTCTTTTTTATGAGATAATAGTCATCAAAAGTTTAGGTACATAACTTTTTAATGTTTTAAATAAGCATATAATATGTTATTTTAGTGATACAATTTAATGTCTTGGCAAATAAGGATGCATTTATGTGGTGAACTTCAATTTTGTGTTCCTACACGTAAGATCTTGTTTTAGTGCAAATAAATCTTAGAACTTTAATGCCCCATTTCTTGCATTTTTCAATTTTTGATTATGTTTTACAATTTACACAAATTTACAATGCTGTAGATTTTGGTAGTGTCTCTTGGCTTCTATACGTATCATAATCTTGTTTCCAACAAATTAAATGCTCGCACTTTCTTTTTGCAAGACTCGTTTTTCTGATACATCTGACTCTGAAGGTAAAGGTATTGTCAGCGGAGGATTACTTTTTAAAGAACATTGAATTTTCGACATGGCTTAAAAAGGAACGGGGAATATTTTTCTCCAGTCTCTCTTCAGAGAGTTCACACATGTTATTTCTTGAATTTGTAATTGCTTGGAATTCTGGAGAGTTACATAGTGATTATTATGAAGGTATGAGCACTGCTCCTCGCACTGATCATAATTGGGGTCTGAAAGGAGTAAAAAAAACATTAACTGAAGGTGCGCTACCTCTTTTAATGCGTTCACTCGTAGAATTTTGCAAATCTCCTTGATGTATGTTTTAATCCTATATTGGTTGCAACAGATAGTATTGACCCCGTTGAAGAAAGGGAAATAGCTAAAAAAATTGAGAAGTCAGAGAGAAAGAAATTTCAGAAAATGCAAGAAGTTGCCTTGGATGAATTGCTTCCAAAGGCTACCGGACGTGAGAGGCTTCTTGAAAAAAAATCTTTGAATAGGGAAAAAGCAAGAGCACGAGAAGATAGCCCAGAACCGATTAAAGAGAAGGATCTTTTGGGTGGTGGTGATGACTTTCACGCGAGGTTAGTAGAAATTGTTGGATGTTGGTTTTCTATGAATCCATAGGATGAGTTCTCAAAGAACTTTCTATTTAGTTTGTATTGAAGTTATGCTTTTCTATGGCCCGTAGATTTGGGAACCCTTTGCTGATGGGTTTAAACTTTGTGTAGACTTGATAGAGAGCGTGCAAGAAGGCAAAAAAAAGTGATGGAAAGATCTGCAGTCTTTCAAGAGAAGCTCCAAGCATCCAGACAGAAAGAAGCTGCAGCTTTGAGCCAACTGCAAGCAATTGTTAATGATGCAGGTGGAAAGATCACCATCCCAAAGAGGACATGACACTGCTAAGTTTACTTAAGACATGAAATTGAATGGTTCAAGTTCTTAGATTGCAATTTGATAATAAAAAGTTGGTACAAACTAGTTTTTGCACCTTGAATGCAAGAAACTGATGTATAAGCACTATTATTATGCTCACTAAAGATTTAAGTATTAAAAACGTGCAAACTGAAAATTCAGGAAACTCGATAATGTTAATGAATGTAGTTTCATAGCACAAGAAAACTACTTTTGTTTTGCCTATTTAACAGATTGAGAAATTGTGACTTCATACTTAGTTTGCATGAAGTACCGATGAAGCAAACAAACGTCTAGGCAATGTTGCCAATTGTTGAATAACCATCTCTAGAGAAGGTGAAAGAAGTGCTGAAACCAATGGTATAGCAGGAGTAGAGGAAGTCGGGCATTGAGAAATTGAAACAGAACGTGGGTGAGACTCAACAGTAGGAGCTGATAGAACTAAAAGAGTGGGGCTCTCCAAAGACTCGCCAACTGCATGAGAAATATTCTTGAGAACATGACTTGCCATAGGGGAAATGAGAATAGAAGAGTCAACATCCTGAGAAGACATCGCATCCTTAGAGGAATCATCAACTAGGTAGTTGAAAACATTAATAGTCAAGTGATCTGTGTGGGTATTTCTCCACCATGTTGATGAGCCCTTATGTGAGAGAGTGAACAATTACAAGCCAGGTGGCTGATAGCAAAACATCATCTACCTTTAAAGGGAGATCCTCATAGTCAAGTAGGTGAGTCCAAGGTCTATCCCTACCATCAAAACATATCCTTGTGAAGAGCCTTAGAGATATTATTGTCCACCAAAATATCAGCAAACATAAAATGACCCATACAGGAAGAAGTAGAGTCAACCTTCAAGAAACTACCAATTGCATTGCTAATGGCCTCATAGCAAGAATCTTTTGAGAACTACAGAGGAAGATTTAGGAGCAGAACCCAAACAGATATAGCAGGGGGTTGAAGGGGATAGCCCAAGGCTTAACCGAGGCATAGTGCCCTCACTACAGCCCTAACCTACCCTCAAGCTATCATTTGAAGAGACATAAGTTACAATGAAGAAGCCACTGACACAAGGAACTAGCTTGATCTTACCATCAATGAGAGGCTTCCATGAATCCAAAGCCTAGTTGTGTAAGTTGGGAAGATAGACCCACAAATTGTTGAATCTACAAATTATTTCCCATTGAAGATTAAAATCTTCATTTTCCACAAACCACCATAGGGAGGATTGTGCATATGAGATGGACAATATTTTATCTTGTTGCAAAGAGCGAATAAGAACCTTAGAGCCTACGATGGTCGCAAAGGTCTGTTGGCGATCTAATCCCAAAGCAGTAAACTTTTATCGAGTTGCAACACGATGATAAGGAGAATCCATAAACATAGGCTAAAAAATTGTAGTGTCTTCGTATCGTTACTGGCCTTGGGAGCCAACCCACCACCAGAATCAGACAAAATAGACTTGTTGCTCAAATCATAACAAATAGGGAATGGAGGAAAGTCAGATGCAAGAGCTATGGAGACCCTGCACGTAAAGGCTACTATTTGGGGAGAACTCCCACACTCAAAATTATTTGGATGTTGCTGACCCTATTCTTAGTTGTATTGGTGATTGTCTTATAGCTACATGAGCATGGAATGTTGCGTATGCTAATATGTATGCATGAATCCGAACACTTCAAATAATTATTTCATTTTTGTGCCATGTGAATTGTATCTTAGAATAATCATTGATTGTTGCCTAGTGTTACTTGTCTTCTATTTGATTGACATTGTGAACCCTCTTGCTTAGCAACCCTCGTGGCACTTGTCAAATATGTTAGAATGTATATCTCAATGTTAGTTTAGTTGACTAGAAGCAATGTGGAAGATTGATGTTGATTATTTCCATGTAATGCTAGAAATGCAAATGTATTATGGTTTTATGCGTCAGCTAGGAAATTGATTAATATTTTAGGTGGTAAAATATTGATTGAGATGTTGATTATTGTATTCGAAGATTCATAATACTTGTATTAGTATTATGGTTTTATGTGTCAGCTAGGAAATTGATTAAAATTTTAGGTGGTAAACTAACATGGTTGTCACAACCCTCCTTTATCACTTTTTTGATTTAAAATACAAAACTCTATTTATATTCTTTGGATGAATTATGGAATGAATATTGTAAGGGAATAAATTAATAAACCACACACACATGGAAAATGCATATATATTTTAAAATTGTTATTTAATTTCCCTCACCCAAATTAAGGCACATGTTGTAGGAGGAATAAGAAGCTTCTAGAGGCTTCTCCACCTCCTTGCATGTAACTCCTCCCACTAAGCCTAATTAATTTGCATGGAGGCCAAATTGGGAGAAGAATCTCTTTTTTTAAATTAAAAAAAAATAGGTAGTGGGAAATTGTAATTTCTTTTATAAAATGGGAACAAGTTTCAAGGAAAAGCTAGCTAATCTTGATAAGAAATTTCTGCAAGTTGAATTCTCTTTGGTAGTCCACTTCATTGGCAGCAAGGATTTTGTTGGAGGATTTTTCTTCAAATTGGAGGATCAAGGAGGACTCCACACCATCTTCAAGCATCCAGGTTCCTCCAACTTAGTTCATGCATCTCATTTTTATGGTAGATTAGATTTGATTAGATTAATTATGAGTATGAAATTTTAATTGTATTTTGTTAAAGAGTTAGTTTAGAAAATGAGAATCCTGGTTTTAATAAGGTTCATTGTTAAAATTCTTGATATGAATTTAGTTTTTAGATTTTTGTAAAGAATGAGATTTATTGTAAAATAAGATTCATTGTTTAAATTTTTAGTTTCAGATTTTAGAGAATAAAATTCATTGTTTTTGTCTTAAATTTTGTAGAATGAAATTCATTTCTTTTGAAAATAAGATACATTAGTTTCAGATTTTAGAGAATAAAATTCATTGTTTTATCTTAGATTTTGTAGAATGAAATTCATTTCTTTTGAAAATAAGATACATTAGTTTCAGATTTTAGAGAATAAAATTCATTATTTTGTCTCAGATTTGTAGAATGAAATTCATTTTTTTTCTTGAAAATAAGATTCATTGTTTTAATTCTGATAAGAAATTAGTTTCAAAGTAAATGGAAATTAGATTATTATCTTCAGTTTATTTTGATAAAAATTAGATCTCCCTGTGTGTATAAATAAATCTCCTCCCTCTGTGAATGAATTTTCCCTGTGTAAAAATAAAAATAAAAATGGATAACTCTCTCTGTGAATGAAATTTTTTTTTTCTTCCTGTGTAAAGGAATGAATTCCTTTCTCTGTGAATAAGCTTTCCCTGTGTAGGAAACAGAAGAAATGAAGAAAAGAAATAAACTCCCTCTATCTGTGAATGAATTTCCCTGTAGAAAACAAAGAAATGGAAAAAAAAAAAATCCCTCTGGTTATTGTTTCATTTTGTCCCTGAGACAAACCTGCAACATTATTAATTACCTATTTTTTTTTAGTTATAATACTCCTGTATAAAAATGATAATGTCAATACTATAACAAATATATATATATATATATATATATATATATATATATACATATATATATATATATACATATATACATATATATATATATATACATATATATATATATATACATATATATATATATATATACATATATATATACATATATATATATAAGTAACCCAAAAAAATAAAAACAAAAATTAAAAAAACGAAAATAAAACGTTCGAACTTCACCCTCGCCCGTAACGCATGGCGTTTTGCTTTAATAGTAGCCCGCATGCAGGGACGGTTACATAGTAACCGTTGCAGGGTACGGAGGGGCCCGCAGGGTCCCCTCATCCCTGCGGACCTGCGCATGCAGGGCCGCAGGGGTGATGGGACCCGTGGTCCCCACCCCGCAACCCTCTATATTATTATAAAACGATGCAAGCCCTCTTTGCCATTAAGTTAGAATTTAGTTTTTTTTTTATTTATTATTTAAGTTTCGAAATTTGAAATTGTAATTTGGTTATTTTTTTTAAAAAAAAGGAAACAAAGTTAATTTTTATTTAGTCTTTTTTTTCTTCTTTAGTTGATAATATTGACATTAGGAAATGATGATTTTTTTTTCCTTAGTATAAATTTAAGGATATCGACTTTCAATTGAAAATGGGATTAATGTGTAGCAAGATTGTAATTAAACTATCCTAAATAAACTTTAAAATTGTAGACTATATTCTTCAAAAATTAAAGATCGTTAAGACACTCGATTGAGATTAACTTACCTTATTATAAGTACTTAGATTTAATCGTTATTTTGGATTCGTTAAGTCATCTTTCATCATAGATTAATTGCTTTCGTTAATGGTTCATAGCATGCGAATTTTTTTAGGATAATTATATCTTCCATGCAATTACTATTATGCAAGTTTCATTTGCTATGCAAATTACACTTCAAGTAGTTACTTCAATTATTTACGCTTTCATTTTGTCATTCGTAGTTAGAAAATTAAATAAAGGAAGTTGGAAAACCAAAACTAGCAGCGTTCGGTATATATGGTGCCTCTGGGTCACGCTTACGGGTAATGCCGTCGTGTTGAACTACTGCACTTAACGCCTAATAAAGCTGCATTAACGACGTCTGTGGCATCGTCCCTATAAATCGTCGGGGAGTAATAAGGGTCATTTGGAAGTTAAAAATCCAAGGGGCGGGTAATCCCTCTTGGATCGATAATTAATAAGATAACTTTTAATTGAATTTCACATCCGTTGAGATAAACCATAGTAAACCCCTCTTAGGGATGGTCTAGTTAAGAGCTCTCGTGAAAATGACTTTATTTATCTATTTATTCACCTCGAAGGGATATTGGTGATTTGTAATTGGGTGACGCTCATGTTAAGTATTAGGATCTAGTTATTTTGTTAGGCCACAAGCAATAGGCCATCTTGAGCCTTCGCTTAAGTGCTACCTTCGTGGGTAGCAACCGCAGAGAAACTGTCTGGGACACTGACCCTAGAAAGGGTTGCGTACCCACAAAAAAATCAGTTTACATCAAACCATAGTTTAGAAAACAGAACTACATACTTTACGCCTTGATCCCGCGCCGAAGCGGGTATGTAGGCAGTCTTGGGACGGAGTTGCCCCTCGTACTCAGGCGTTCGTGGGTGGGGTCTAGGCTTGGTTGAGTAAGAATCCTAATCGAAAGATAAGATAATCAAACTCAATTCAATGCATACTCGGAAGGAATCCCGTATGGATTCGCTTGACTTCCCGAGGCTTTAAGCCAAATTCCGAGGCGGAATTCAAGCTTGTCTTATTTTCTTATTACTCCTAAGGACGGCGACCTCGGTGCATTCTTGTTAGAAGAATGTAGTACTTAGTGAGTGGCTCAGGACCCGAATGGTCCCGATGAGTCTAAGTCTCTGGCCAGAGCATCTCCTATCCCGTTTGGATGGATGCCTACCCTGTATGGGTAGATGCCTATCCCGTATTGGATAGATGAAATTTACGTCCCGTATGGACAACTGCCTAACCCGTATGGTTAGAAGCTCATCCCGAATGGATGAATGCCCAGTCCTATTTGGATGGATGCCCAGAGTATGCAATTGAATAAAACGTAATAAAGAGAAAAAAAAAAATACTCAATTTTTGTTGGATCAATTTTGGTGGGTTATTACATGTGGTATCAGAGCCAGGTTCAAATCTAGGCCTTGTGCTCACTTCAATTTATTCAACTAAGGGAATGTTTTACAATAATAGAAATTAAAATTTATTCTTCAAAAAGAAACTAACTACATAATTTAACTTCCAGGTAAAACCTAGAATGGCAAGAGGAAGAGGAAGAGGAAGAGGAAGAGGAAGAGGAAGAGGAAGAGGAAGGGGTAATGGGAGACGTACTAGGAGTCAAAGGGAGGAAAACCATGAGGAAAGCCATGAGGAAAACCATGAAGGAAACCACGAGGAAGATCATGAAGAGGATCGACACAACCTAGGTAATAACGGAGATGGGGTCCAAGCTATAATCGACCTCCTAACCGAACAAAGAGATAAAATCAACTTCCTGGAACAATCACTGCAGGACCTTAGGGAAAGGCAGAATGACTATGAGAATAGAAGTGGTACCGAGAATGGAAACCCTGGTAGCAATCAAGGAAATGTGATGGGTAATGGAAAGGAAAATAACATATTAGAACTCTCCAAGGATTTGAAGAAAATCACCCCTCCTAAGTTCGATGGGAGGCAGATTGGTGAAGGGGCTGAGAATTGGCTAAATGAAATGGAGAAATATTTTGAGCTAAGAGATTTCAGCGAAACAACTAAGGCTTTATGGGGCTCCTATCAACTCACAGGGGAGGCGGCTAGTTGGTGGACCAACACCAAGGAACAAAATGGGTATAACAGGGATACAATCACATGGGATCAATTTGTTCACCATTTTCGAGATAGGTGGCTTCCTCAATTGTTCTTTGATGAGAAAGTGACAGAATTCCATAACCTACGTCAAGGGTCCCTATCCGTTCAACAATATTGGGATAAATTCGCCAAGTTGCTTAAGTATGTGCCTATGTACCAAAGGGATGAAGAAGGCCAAGCAAGGAAGTTCATTTTGGGGCTGAATACCAACATAGGGGCAGAGGTTGACATGCATGGACCCAGAAATATGAATGAAGTACTTGAAAAGTCCCTAAGGCAAGAGAGGAAGATTCAGACACTAGCAGGACGAAACTATAATGGGAATCACTCATTCAAAAGGAAGCAAGAATTCAATGGAAACACTAATTTCAACAAGGGTCAAAGGAATAACTCTTCCGAAAGGAGACCACCGCCTAATCAATATCAGAGGAATGGAAATGATAATAACAGGGGCAACAATAATAGGGGCAATGATAACAGGGGCAATAATAACAGGGGCAATGATAACAGAGGCAACTATAATAGGAATGACCAGCAGAACAGGATAACTTATCCACCCAGGGGAAATGAAACAAGGAATGATCCCCCTAGAAATCAAGGTAGGAGAGGTCCTCCAGGCGGATGCTTTATGTGCGGGGAAAATCATTTTGCTAGAGACTGCCCCAGGATGCAAGGACAAATTAGAGCCAATCAACCCCAACAAGGGCCCCAACAGAGAATTCATGCAGCAGTTAGGAACCAAAGAAGAAGATACCAGAATGTTCCCGTGGAAACTACAGGTACACTATTTGAACAACCAATATCAATTCTAATTGACACTGGATCATCTGAATGTTTCATCTCACCTGAATTAGTGAACAAATATGCATTTAAAGTTAATCAAATGGAGTCATCATGGACGGTTCAATATGGGGATAAGGCAACTAGAGAAGTAACTAAGTGTTTACCAAGGGCAAAGGTACAATTCCCTGAGTTCGAAACAAGGGTAGATCTCTATGTGGCACCCTTAGGATTATATGATGTAATTATGGGAATGAGTTGGTTAGCAGACCATCAAGCTAATGTAGATTGTTATAGCAAAATTGTTGAATGTTTGGATGATGGGGGGGAAAGGGTCAAAATCCAAGGAAAGTTTAAACCCATTAATGTAGAAACTATCTCAGCAATGCAATTAAAGAAGGAAAGAAGAAGAGGAGGACAAATCTTTATGGTCGAAATTGATGAAGGGAAGGAGGAAAATACACCAACATTTGAAAATACCCCTTTCTTAAAGGAGTTTAGGGATGTTTTTCCAGAAGAACTACCCGGTTTACCCCCTAAGAGAAAGTTTGACTTTTCTATCGAAGTACTCCCAGGAGCTGAACCAGTATCAAAGGCACCTTACCGGATGAACACAACCGAATTACAAGAGCTCAAAATGCAATTAGAGGAACTCTTAGCTAAGGGATTAATAAGGCCAAGTGTATCACCATGGGGAGCGCCAGTTTTATTTGTTAAGAAGAAGGATGGAACCTTAAGGCTATGCATCGACTATAGGATGTTGAACAAAGTTACCATAAAGAATAGGTATCCCTTACCTCGCATAGAGGACCTTTTTGACCAAATGAAAGGAGCGGCAGTTTTCTCCAAGATAGATCTTCGGTCAGGGTACCATCAACTCAGAATTAAGGAAGAAGACATTCCAAAGACAGCTTTCAGGACGAGATATGGACACTATGAATTCACAGTAGTTCCTTTTGGAGTAACTAATGCCCCAGCTGCATTCATGAACCTGATGAATAGTGTATTCCATGACTACTTGGATAAGTTTGTTTTGGTATTCTTGGATGACATTTTGATTTATTCTAGAAATGAAGAGGAACATTTAGCGCACCTACAGATTGTTTTGCAAAGATTGAGAGGACATAAGTTATATGGAAAATTGTCCAAATGCGCCTTCTTTGAGGAAAAGATTCACTATCTTGGGCATATAATATCAAAGGAAGGAATAGCAGTCGACCCAGATAAAATAAAGGCGATAGTAGAATGGCCAATCCCTAAGAATGTTTCAGAGGTAAGAAGCTTTATGGGGCTAGCAGGTTACTATAGGAGGTTTGTGGAAGGATTCTCTAAGATAGCAAATCCCATCACCTCGTTGCAACGGAAGGGCAAAAGGTTTGTATGGACCGAGCAAAGTGATAAGGCATTTCAAATCTTGAAGGGAAAACTAACTTCAGCACCCATTCTAAAGGTACCAGACCCAAATGGACACTTCACAGTTGTAACAGATGCTTCTATTGAAGGGTTAGGAGGGGTACTTGTCCAAGATGAAGGGGTAGTGGCTTATGAATCTAGGAAGCTAAAGACTCATGAAGTCAATTATGCACCCCATGACTTAGAGTTGGCAGCAATTGTGCATGCCCTGCAAAAGTGGAGACATTTCTTACTAGGGAAGCCCTTTGAGCTTAAGTCGGACAACCAAGGGCTGAAATACATCTTTACCCAACCTCACTTAAATGCCAGACAAAGAAGGTGGCTAGAGTTCTTAAGCGAATATGACTTTGAGATCGAATATATTAAGGGGAAAGAAAATAGGGTGGCAGATGCCTTAAGTAGGAGAAGACACTTGATGACTATAGCAACCTTCAAAACCTCTTTCAAAAAGCAAGTAATGGATGAACAAGGACATGACCCATGGTATGAGCAAGTCGAATTAACTATAAGACACAACCCGACCGACCCTAAGGTTGAAGGGTACACATTTGATGAAGATGGGCTACTCAGATACAATAACAGAATCTATGTTCCTAATTCAGGGAATTTAAGGGAAGTAGTTTTATCGGAGGCTCACAATGCCCCTTATTCAGGCCACCCAGGAGTTAACAAACTTTATGCAGATCTAAAGAAGTTATACTTTTGGCAAGGGTTGAAGAACGATATTGTCAAGTATGTAGCCAAATGTTTGGAGTGTCAAAGAGTCAAGGCAGAACATAGGCACCCAGCTGGATTGTTACAATCGCACGATGTACCCCAACATAAGTGGCAAGTTATTAGTATGGATTTTGTACAAGGGCTACCCATGTCACCTTCTAGGCATGATGCAATAATGGTGGTAATTGACAAGCTCACTAAGGTGGCACACTTTATACCAGGAAATCTGACAGATGATGCACCCACCTTGGCTAGACGTTTCATTAAGGAGATAGTTAGGTTGCACGGAGTACCAGAGAAAATCATATCAGACAGAGATGCAAGATTCACTTCCAGGTTTTGGACCACACTTCAATCAGCCCTAGGGACTCAACTAAATTTTAGCACCGCATACCACCCGGAAACCGACGGTCAGACAGAAAGGACAAATCAGATTATGGAAGACCTGCTTCGTATGTACTGCATGGACCAACAGAGAAAATGGGAAGAGTACCTACCTTTGGTAGAGTTTGCCTACAATAATACATATCAAACATCTTTGGGAATGGCACCTTTTGAAGCTTTGTATGGTAGACCATGTCGAACACCTTTGAGTTGGGATAGTCTTGAAGATAGAGTGATTATTGGGCCAGATATGTTGAGAGAAATGGAAAGGAAAACTAAGGAAATTAGGCAAAGGTTGAAGGAAGCCTCGGATAGGCAGAAGAGTTATGCAGATAAAAACAGAACACCAAGGGAGTTTGAAGTAGGAGAGAAAGTCTTCCTAAGGGTTAGGCCACACAAGAGTTCCATAAGATTTGGGAAAAAGACTAAGCTTGCACCTCGTTATGTCGGACCTTTTGAAATATTGGGAAGAATTAATCCAGTTGCCTATCGGTTGGCCTTGCCTCCCCAATTGAGCCGAATCCATGATGTCTTCCATGTATCTCTTCTTAAGAAATATGTACCTGATGAGAAACACATTTTGAATTGGGATGCCTTGCAGGTCCAAGAAATGGGGGGAATAATGATAGAGCCATTCAGAATCTTGGAGAGGCGCCAGTGCCAGTTGCGCAACAGAGAGGTTGATCAGTGCAAAGTGCAATGGGACCAGTACGACGAGAAGAATGCCACCTGGGAGGATACTAAGGAGATGCAGCAGCTATTTCCCTTTTTGTTTTGAACATGAATTATAAACTCTTTTGAATACATTTAATAAGTGCATCGGGACGATGCACCGATTAAGGGGGGGAGGATGTCACAACCCTCCTTTATCACTTTTTTGATTTAAAATACAAAACTCTATTTATATTCTTTGGATGAATTATGGAATGAATATTGTAAGGGAATAAATTAATAAACCACACACACATGGAAAATGCATATATATTTTAAAATTGTTATTTAATTTCCCTCACCCAAATTAAGGCACATGTTGTAGGAGGAATAAGAAGCTTCTAGAGGCTTCTCCACCTCCTTGCATGTAACTCCTCCCACTAAGCCTAATTAATTTGCATGGAGGCCAAATTGGGAGAAGAATCTCTTTTTTTAAATTAAAAAAAAATAGGTAGTGGGAAATTGTAATTTCTTTTATAAAATGGGAACAAGTTTCAAGGAAAAGCTAGCTAATCTTGATAAGAAATTCCTGCAAGTTGAATTCTCTTTGGTAGTCCACTTCATTGGCAGCAAGGATTTTGTTGGAGGATTTTTCTTCAAATTGGAGGATCAAGGAGGACTCCACACCATCTTCAAGCATCCAGGTTCCTCCAACTTAGTTCATGCATCTCATTTTTATGGTAGATTAGATTTGATTAGATTAATTATGAGTATGAAATTTTAATTGTATTTTGTTAAAGAGTTAGTTTAGAAAATGAGAATCCTGGTTTTAATAAGGTTCATTGTTAAAATTCTTGATATGAATTTAGTTTTTAGATTTTTGTAAAGAATGAGATTTATTGTAAAATAAGATTCATTGTTTAAATTTTTAGTTTCAGATTTTAGAGAATAAAATTCATTGTTTTTGTCTTAAATTTTGTAGAATGAAATTCATTTCTTTTGAAAATAAGATACATTAGTTTCAGATTTTAGAGAATAAAATTCATTGTTTTATCTTAGATTTTGTAGAATGAAATTCATTTCTTTTGAAAATAAGATACATTAGTTTCAGATTTTAGAGAATAAAATTCATTATTTTGTCTCAGATTTGTAGAATGAAATTCATTTTTTTTCTTGAAAATAAGATTCATTGTTCTAATTCTGATAAGAAATTAGTTTCAAAGTAAATGGAAATTAGATTATTATCTTCAGTTTATTTTGATAAAAATTAGATCTCCCTGTGTGTATAAATAAATCTCCTCCCTCTGTGAATGAATTTTCCCTGTGTAAAAATAAAAATAAAAATGGATAACTCTCTCTGTGAATGAAATTTTTTTTTTCTTCCTGTGTAAAGGAATGAATTCCTTTCTCTGTGAATAAGCTTTCCCTGTGTAGGAAACAGAAGAAATGAAGAAAAGAAATAAACTCCCTCTATCTGTGAATGAATTTCCCTGTAGAAAACAAAGAAATGGAAAAAAAAAAAATCCCTCTGGTTATTGTTTCATTTTGTCCCTGAGACAAACCTGCAACATTATTAATTACCTATTTTTTTTTAGTTATAATACTCCTGTATAAAAATGATAATGTCAATACTATAACAAATATATATATATATATATATATATATATATATATATATATATATATATATATATATATATATATATATATACATATATATATATAAGTAACCCAAAAAAATAAAAACAAAAATTAAAAAAACGAAAATAAAACGTTCGAACTTCACCCTCGCCCGTAACGCATGGCGTTTTGCTTTAATAGTAGCCCGCATGCAGGGACGGTTACATAGTAACCGTTGCAGGGTACGGAGGGGCCCGCAGGGTCCCCTCATCCCTGCGGACCTGCGCATGCAGGGCCGCAGGGGTGATGGGACCCGTGGTCCCCACCCCGCAACCCTCTATATTATTATAAAACGATGCAAGCCCTCTTTGCCATTAAGTTAGAATTTAGTTTTTTTTTTATTTATTATTTAAGTTTCGAAATTTGAAATTGTAATTTGGTTATTTTTTTTAAAAAAAAGGAAACAAAGTTAATTTTTATTTAGTCTTTTTTTTCTTCTTTAGTTGATAATATTGACATTAGGAAATGATGATTTTTTTTTCCTTAGTATAAATTTAAGGATATCGACTTTCAATTGAAAATGGGATTAATGTGTAGCAAGATTGTAATTAAACTATCCTAAATAAACTTTAAAATTGTAGACTATATTCTTCAAAAATTAAAGATCGTTAAGACACTCGATTGAGATTAACTTACCTTATTATAAGTACTTAGATTTAATCGTTATTTTGGATTCGTTAAGTCATCTTTCATCATAGATTAATTGCTTTCGTTAATGGTTCATAGCATGCGAATTTTTTTAGGATAATTATATCTTCCATGCAATTACTATTATGCAAGTTTCATTTGCTATGCAAATTACACTTCAAGTAGTTACTTCAATTATTTACGCTTTCATTTTGTCATTCGTAGTTAGAAAATTAAATAAAGGAAGTTGGAAAACCAAAACTAGCAGCGTTCGGTATATATGGTGCCTCTGGGTCACGCTTACGGGTAATGCCGTCGTGTTGAACTACTGCACTTAACGCCTAATAAAGCTGCATTAACGACGTCTGTGGCATCGTCCCTATAAATCGTCGGGGAGTAATAAGGGTCATTTGGAAGTTAAAAATCCAAGGGGCGGGTAATCCCTCTTGGATCGATAATTAATAAGATAACTTTTAATTGAATTTCACATCCGTTGAGATAAACCATAGTAAACCCCTCTTAGGGATGGTCTAGTTAAGAGCTCTCGTGAAAATGACTTTATTTATCTATTTATTCACCTCGAAGGGATATTGGTGATTTGTAATTGGGTGACGCTCATGTTAAGTATTAGGATCTAGTTATTTTGTTAGGCCACAAGCAATAGGCCATCTTGAGCCTTCGCTTAAGTGCTACCTTCGTGGGTAGCAACCGCAGAGAAACTGTCTGGGACACTGACCCTAGAAAGGGTTGCGTACCCACAAAAAAATCAGTTTACATCAAACCATAGTTTAGAAAACAGAACTACATACTTTACGCCTTGATCCCGCGCCGAAGCGGGTATGTAGGCAGTCTTGGGACGGAGTTGCCCCTCGTACTCAGGCGTTCGTGGGTGGGGTCTAGGCTTGGTTGAGTAAGAATCCTAATCGAAAGATAAGATAATCAAACTCAATTCAATGCATACTCGGAAGGAATCCCGTATGGATTCGCTTGACTTCCCGAGGCTTTAAGCCAAATTCCGAGGCGGAATTCAAGCTTGTCTTATTTTCTTATTACTCCTAAGGACGGCGACCTCGGTGCATTCTTGTTAGAAGAATGTAGTACTTAGTGAGTGGCTCAGGACCCGAATGGTCCCGATGAGTCTAAGTCTCTGGCCAGAGCATCTCCTATCCCGTTTGGATGGATGCCTACCCTGTATGGGTAGATGCCTATCCCGTATTGGATAGATGAAATTTACGTCCCGTATGGACAACTGCCTAACCCGTATGGTTAGAAGCTCATCCCGAATGGATGAATGCCCAGTCCTATTTGGATGGATGCCCAGAGTATGCAATTGAATAAAACGTAATAAAGAGAAAAAAAAAATATACTCAATTTTTGTTGGATCAATTTTGGTGGGTTATTACAATGGTTATGATTAGATATCGTTTTAAATATTGATTGAGATGTTGATTATTGTATTCGAAGATTCATAATACTTGGTAGATCAAAATATTTGAGTTACATGAGTTTGGTAAAAATGTGAATAATAAATATGATTTAATATGAACATGATGAATAATAAATGTAATTAAATAGGTATGCTAGTGAAAGCAATTTGGGAATTGTAATTATGTGATTTAATGACTAACATTAATTATTTTATGAGATTTTGGCATATAGATATCTCAATTTGAGTTGAGTTATTTAATAAACTAATGTTTGTTTATTTAATTTGTTATTCTAGTATGCTTATATAATTGTTGATTAATTAAGAGAGAAATTATATGCATTATTCATTTGAATAGTTAAAAAGAGATTGTATCATACTACATATTTGTTTGAATTTTTATTTTCATATTGGGTTTAATATGTGGAGTGAGTATATGGGGCATAACTAGTTGTGCCAATGAGTGTGGAAGTTGTTGGGATTCAAAATTATTGTTCCACTCTACATTATGAAGCAATAGTGTTTGATTATGTTTTTCTTAACAAAACCAAACGTCTTGGTTAAGAGTGATCAAGATGATTCTTTTGCAATCATGTAGTATTTTCTAGTATTTACACTTTATTTTATTTTATTATTTAGCTATATTTGTTAGTGTGAGCAATTTTTATGATATTAATTAAGTTTATCTTTTAGGGGCATTAATGGAGGTTGGAAGAAGTTGGTTTTTATTATATTTATTGTTTTTGGGATATCAATCCAAGTTCTTATGGGTAGAGTACTTGGAAAAAGGTGTTGGAGTGTTCTTGGAGGGCTTTGGGTACCATTTGGTAACTTCAAGAAGAGTATAATGGATTTTGGGCACTGCTAGCTTGAGTGCTACATCAAGTAAACCATTCTCATTTTTCAAGGAGCAACACATGTGGGGTACACTCCTCCTCACTATGCTTGGACATGGTGAGCCCATGTGGGTGCATATGTGGTACACTCTTCATTTATTGTTGGTAGGTGATTATATCACTTAGTGTGATGGCATGTGGCACCATCCCATTGAATGGAGAGGAGTGACATTGCACTCCTTTTTATACCCTCTTATTTGGCTTTGGAAGGGGTTTCTCATTCATTTTTGTATTTAAAATTTAGGGTTTCATGAGAGAGCATTAGAATATAGTAGAAATATTTGTTTTTGAAATTTGTGGAAGCTTGGGAGGAGATGGAAGCACTTGTTCTTTTCAATCTTGTATTAGGGAGGTAAGCCATTATATCTACGTAGTTCATTTTTATGCATTGGATGAATTATCTAGTTTCAAATAGGTGAGATTTTTTCCTTTGTAAATTGTGTTCTTATGTGTTGAAATGGTTTAGTTTCAAAATAAATGAGTTTTCTTTATTAACAATTTTGAGCTCTTAATGTATTAAGTGTTCTCACCACATGCTTGGTTGTTGAAAGTGTTAATTGGGGCGTTCAAGATTTCTTTTGAAGAAAACAAGTGTTGGAATTTGTATTATTTGATGATCTTGTGGGTAGTGGTATGTGAGGGCTTGGAAAAGATTCTTGTGTTTGGATGTTTTTGCAACCTCTTTCCTTGCGTTTCATGGTTGGATGTAAGAGTGAATTGGAATAGTTTGTAATCATCTTCCTCTCCTTTTGAGAATTGGCACTACATAATTATTTGTGCGAACTCCCTCTATGAGTGGTGTTTTTCTATGGTCTAGTGTTGGTCTTGAATTTAATTGTTGTGAGATGTATGTTTCCAAAACTTCGGTCCTTTGATAAATGCTCCCAAGCTAGGGTTTAATTATAATGTTGGGCTTTTTCATGGCATTTGATTTCATATGGTTAGGAAGTAGCCACTCTTGTTGGGCTCAAGTTCGTTGGAGTTCTTGTTTGGGGATCTTCTTTGGTAAACTTGTATTTGCATTCCTCTTGTATTGCATGTAAGTTCAAATGTACTAATAGTTGTTGTGATGAGACTAGGTTTTAAGTGGAAAAAGGATTAAAATCCTCAAATTGTACATATGTTTTTATAAAAATATGCAAATGGACATTTGAGACACTTATTATTATTGATTTTTTTCAAATATGTTCCAAAAAGGCTATTTATGAAATTTAAATGACTTTTATATGTTGTTTGATGGTTTAGGAAGGAAGTGACATCCATAACACAATTTATTACATTGTATTTTGTAAAAGTTAAAAAGTGAAAACTATTTTTTTTACTAAAACAAGTCCTTCCCCTAAAAAATCTTATTTTTGTCCAGTTTTAAGGAAGATTTGAGATTTTCCTCTTTGTATTTATTTGCATGTTGTAATAATTTGGAAGTGAATGTTTTATAAATTTGTTGTATTTTTATTAAATTTTGGTCAAACAATAGGAAAGAACCTCAAAACGTCATTGTGATTGCACTAGTGCAATGGCAACTCGACTGTTGTCAAAACCACTTACTGTAGAATAGTAGTTAAAATATTGCCTAGTGTAGAAAAGTCGTCTTTGTAGTAGTGTCCTTTGTATTTTGGCACATAACAATATAGTGTAGTCGCGACCCTTGTTCATAGAGTTTGTTTGTTAGATGAAATTGCCTCATATTTCTATTTTTTGGTGTTTGTAAATCTTGGTTTATGATAGAACATAAATATGTATATACTTTTGTGATGTTTCTTGTACCTTATGATATCAAATGAATCTAGTTAGTCATTAGTTGTATTCATGTTCTTTATTAACAAAATTGAGCTCTCAACATATGTAAATTTTCTTGCCTTACACTTAATTATTGAGGGTTTTATAGAGTTCTTTTGAAGAAAATGGGCATTGGAACTCATCTTATCTAATGATCTTGTATATAATGGTATGGCAAGCCTTGGGGAAAACTCTTGTGTTTGGGTGTTGTGGCCTCCATGTGTTTTCATGGTTGGGTGTAAGAGTGAGGTGGAGTGGTTTGCATTCATTTTCTTCTCCCTCATGAGAACCAAGACTATGTAGTTTTTATGTGAATTCCTTTCTCTTTGAGAGTGATTTTCTTCTATGGTCTTGTAGTGGCCTTGTGTTGTTCAAACTACCATGAGATGTATTTATTTGAACACTTGGTCCTTTGGTAATTCTCCCAAGCATGGGGTTGAATAGAACGTTGGGCTTCTCCATGGTGATGTCGTAGTGATGGGGTCGTTGTGATCCTCATCATTTAATTTATCAATCCAAGGCGGTGTCCATGGCTATATACAAAAGAGAACGAAGAAAACTAGTTTGATAGCCTCTTTTAACTTGTAGGAAATGAAAGCTAATCTAAGACACACTTGCATGAAAGGAAAGGCTAATCAAAGGCACACTTTAATGGATTGAAAAGGCTAAACTAATTCACACTTGATGGAAATAAAATACTTGATTGAATTCAAATTTATTCTAAGAAATTCTGGAAAATACATTGCTGGAAATGAAACTAGTCTATCCTATTTCCTCAAGATGAAACAAGCCCACCCCCCGCCCCCTTAACTTTTCTTGATTGATGACTAGATTTCTATAGAATTATCATTCCACATCTACCCAAAAAATCCCCTAAAAATTTGGATCCAAGATCCTATTTTTGAGGGACCATTTACAAAACTTTGAGAAAACTGAACTTATTGTCCTTCATCCCGCCAATCTGTCTTAGTCATTTTATGATACGAACTTCTCTTTGTCTATTGGGAATCTTGCCAAACCCTCAAAAGGGGTTTTATCCCTTGAAGTCTACTTTCCAAATCATTTTTAAGTTTTGAATTTAGTTGAAAAATGAGGGAGATATCGTTGTTTTACTAAAGAATGCATTTTTCACAATTTTTGGGTGCCTAATTTTTTAGGAAGACTTCAAGTTCTCAATGTGAATGAAGGAATTAATCATCAATTCGGTTGACCAAATCATTGTTGATTATCATGAAAAATATTCTACAATCATGTAATTACATTGGAGTGATTTGATAACTTGAGTTATCTTTGTTGGAGAAAGATAACATAGTGTAGTGTGCAACTGCAACTTGAATGAAACAAATACTTTGCCCATTGATTTAGGAATAATTGATGCCCCATGATTTTGCATGAATGTTGGAATGTGCTAGCAGTCTTCAGAGTATTCTCTATCTTCTCTTAATGTCTTCAAAGCCTTGTCAGGAGTTGTTTGGAGTTAATGTCTGGAGCTCTTTGCTGCAACTATTTTTGACTCTTCTTATTGTCATGATTTATTTAATAACTCATTTAGCTGCATTGTAATATCTTGCACATTGATGGAGACATATTAGAAGCAATTTGGATCACATTAATTCAATTAAAATAAACCAAATATCTACTTTATATTCTACCTTAAACAAGTTAAAGAACTTCCAATTATTACTCAAATCCACTTTTACAACAATACACTAAGAAGAAATAGACTATTTTAATGGGTTAAATATGAGACAGTTTATGGTCTCACCAGTAGGGAAATCTTATTTTTCTCAAGTTCATTGAAGCTCTTGCATTAGAGTTCCCATTTGGTAGACTTATAATAGTATTCCTTTGTATTGCTTAATGAATCTATTTTGCAAGTTTAAATGTACTAGGAGTAGTTGCTATGAGATTAAATTTCAAAATGTTAAAAGGATTAAGATTCTTAATTCATAAATGTGTATAAAAATATGGAAATCGACATCTAGGAAACTTATTATTGGAATTTGTTCAAATGTGTTTCAGAAAGGTTGTTTATGAAATGTAAATGTTGTTTATATGTTGTTGGATGATTAAGAAAGAGAGTGCAATTCATGACATGACTCATTACATTTTATCCTCAAAGTTAGATGGAAACTATGGATTGCAATAAAAAGAAGTCATTCCCCTTTATATTCTTGTTTTTAAGTCCAAATTTAAGGAATATTTGGGACTTTCCTTTGTATTTATATGTAGTAAAAAGTTGGAAATGAATGATTTATGCAAACTTTTTTTTTATTGATTTTTGGTTGAACTTTAATAGAGAACCTTACAATGTAGTTGTGATCATACTACTATAGTGACATCTTGACTATTGTGATAGTGTCCTAGTGAGAATACTAGTAAATATGTTACCCCTTGTAGAATTTTCCTAGTTGTAAAGTAGAATCCTTTGTACTATGGTAGAGACTCTTATACTCTAGTTAAGGGCTTGATATTGAATTTCTATTTTGCAGTGTTGTTAATGTTTGTAAATCTTGGTTTATGATAGAACATATATATTTATATGATTATGTGCGGTTTCTTGTATCTTATGCTATCAAATGAATCAAATTAATGTAGAAATAAATGGATGTGTTGTGTAGTCATTGGTTGTCTTCATGTTGTTAGTGTGTAACATTATTTTATATCTTTAATTGATGAACATATTTGTCAAAATGATTGAAAGAAATCTTTTTTTGCCTCTCCCACTTTCTAAGTGTATTTATCGAAGAAAGTGGATGGAGTAAGAACAACTAAATTTTTTCGTTGTGCATAGTATAAATTTTTGTGATGTTTACATATATGTGACAAAACATGTCTTTGAAAAAAGTTAAAATCTCTTCCCCCTTCCCTACATCCCTCCCTCTTAGATATTCTGATTTAAAAAGCAAAGGAAGCATATATGCATTTTAGAAATGAAATCAAGAAGACACTTCCTTCTCATTGAATCTATTTAAGCATTAATTTTTTTTATCATGTTTAGTATGCTAGTTTAAGAAATAGTTATTTTTGTATATGTTTGATTAGGTTAGTGCAATTATATTGGTTAACATTTGGGAAGGTGTAGTTTATGCTTCTCTCTTCCCATCTAGTAGTTTGGTGATGTGATCATTATGAATATGTCTTTTCCATTGGCATCATCATGTTGGTACCTTATTGTTTATGAGTCTTTCTACAACAACATATGATATGTTGCTTAAAGATGTATGCAATTTATGCTTCCTTAGTATTCTTCTTATAATTCCTCTCCCTTGCATGTTTTCAACACCTCTTTAATATTTGTGTAATATCACATGCTATTATAAGTGGCGACAAAACTTGTACATATGTATTGCATTACCATTCATATGATACGCTTAGTTTTAAAACTTGTTGGTTGTGTTTATCCTATATTTATTAGTGGTATATTTAAACAATACAAGTGCCATTATAAAAGAACAATGAATTTAGGGTCGAGGAGTACTTTTGTATTTTTAACCATTGCTTCACACTTCTTTTGATTATATGTAAATAATACATAGGAGAGAAGTGGACCGATTGTAAATAGGTAGGGAATTTTTTTTAATATGGGTTGCTTATAATGCAACTAAAGCAATTATTGTATTTCTCTATAAATAATTTATTTGTTAGGAGTAATAAAAATTGAAAAATAATGTAATAAACAATTATTATTATTATTTTTAAATAATGCCTAGTAAAATTTTTAATGTGACTGGCGACGCTAGCATGACACGCCCTCCGGTTCCATGTGAAACACTTTTGACCCGAAGCTATGAATTGGTGACGCCACAACCGGGGGACCTCATCCCCACACTTCACTTGTTCAAACCCGCGAGCACAACGACCCAGCGAAGACACAAGGTCTGCGAGCACAATGGCCCAACAGGGGTTTGAACCTTGGTGGCCGCTTCACCAACGAAGTATTTTAACCGCGACACTACATGTCCGAAGACAATGTAATAAACAATTTTAAAAACATTAAATTTATGAAGTAAGATTTGTGTGACTAGAATGATATCATTTGGATTAAGAGGCTATAAACATATCTCATACTATCTTCTTATAATTGTAAAGTTTGTAGACCATGATAGTTTACGTTTCATTTTGGGATTATTTTAATCAAATATCTTAATAAAATTGCTTGATGACACATGACATTCTTATGATAGGTCTAGTTTCTTCCTCAATCCTTTTTCTATCTTAATTTACTCCCCCATTCATGTATTTCCATATGTTTGACTTTATCCTAGCTTAATTTGCACTTATTTCCACATATTCACCTTATTGTCAACCCAAATTTCCATGCATATGTCCTTATCTTTAAGATTTTTCTCTTGGGTTAGTCCTATGATGCTTAGGTTCTATTTTAAGTGATGCATAATTGACCTTTATTATAATTTGACTTGGTACACCTTCGTGCTACTTATTGTTATCTTAGTATTTAAAGACATTCAATGTATAGTTAATTTCTATGTTCAATTAAATAAAAATTACTATGGGAACATTTTTATTCAAACAACTGAAAAGAACTTGAATCTAAATCAAAATCATCTAACTCACATACATGTTTGAGAGTGTATAAAACTCGTATGTTTGTTCTTTTTCATGTGATGTGGTTTTGTGCCATATATTTATATAATATTCAATGATGTTTTGTATTACTATTTAGATAATCATACTCATACACATGCACATGCACATGCACATGCACATGCACATGCACATGCACATGCACATGCACATACACATATGATTGTATTTTAATATTTATCTTGTATAATGCTTTTAGTTTCATTAGTTTTATTTTATATAATATGTTTTTGATTAAGTAAAAGCAAGTTTTAAAGGGACGAGAAACCCTATACAAGACAGGTTTTAGAAGGACTTGCAACCCGAATCGGAAGATAAACTTGAAAGCCCACTAAAAGAAACAAAACACAAGAGAGAATTGGCCCAGCCAATCAAAAGAAGGGGAACAACATTAACCCCCACCAAAAACCAACAAGCTACCAAAAACCAACAGCCCTACCCCAACCAGGAAAGATCAAGAATTTGACCTACCCTTATGGGATTGAAGGGTCATATCAAAAGAGGACTGGTACAATTTAGATTTTTTACTTTTAACAGTAATCCATCCCTCCTCAACCCTAGCAACAACCTTTTGCCAAGAGGAAGGGTCCAGAATAGAGGACCTCCCATCATCAGGAGGAGCAGAGCCAACATCCACAGAGGCAGAGACAACAGAAGATCCAACAACAATCTGAGATGCGGGAGGGTCATCCATCGAATCATTTATCTCACTCGGGGTGCCACCGCAGGCATTCACACATTCCTGAGGCACAACAACACCAGAAACAAGAGGCGTACCCTCAGTCTGAGGAACCTGTGCCACCACTTGGGAGAAGCTTTTCTTTTTAACAAAATAGTGTTCAGAGGATGCACCTTTCCACCAAGAAGCAGTTCTTTTTTTCTTTTTATTTGTTTCACACCCTCCATCAACATGTCCAGTCTGGAAGCATTTTCGACATCTAAAGGGGATACCTTCAAAGTCGAGAGGTTGGACCCAAGATCCCAAGGAAGATTCAATCTCTAACTCAGCTGGAAGCCCTTTAGAGACATCAATGTTAACCAAAATACGAGCATAAGTAGAATGATAAATTTGGTAAGATTTCTTATCAATCATTAGGAATTCACCTAAAGCCTCCCCCACTTCCTCTAGCAAAGAATCCGTCCAAAGATGAAGGGGAAGGTTGGGGAGCCTAACCCAAATAGGAATCTCATTAAATGAATCAGTAGATGGATTAAAGCTTGAGAACCAAGGTTTAACCATCAAAACATATTTGTCCTCCTAGCCGAAAGGATTAATCCCTAAGATTTTCGATCTGTCCTCTGCAAATTCAAATTTAGCAATGAAAAAACCCTTGGCTAAGGGAAAAATGTTAATTGAACCTTTTATGATTGGTTCCCAGCTTTGGGAGATCCAAGTGTGCAGCTGAGGAAGGCTTGGCCAAAACCCCGGAACCTACAAATCAGACCATGAGCTTCAAACACTGAGGAAGTGTGGACGATCTCCATGTCAGTATCTGTAGACACCTTGAAAACCAGAGGTTTGCAAACAGAAACCGCCATAGGCCCTAAGCCACGGATACCTCAATCGGCTGCAGAGGGTGCAGGAAGCACCGTACCACCATCCAAAACCCTCGTAGAGCGCCCAAGCACAACACCAAGACTAGCCGCACCAGGGGTTAGGGCGGAATGCAAAGAGTCGGCATCGCGAGCAGCAACGACGGCTAGTTAAATTAATTATGTGGATTTATATTATTACTCTATTATATTTAATTATGCTGAGTTATGTCGAGAGGTATCTACAATGACATCAAAATGTCCATAAACAAAATCCATTTTTGAAACAATTTGACATGCAAATGATGGGTAAATGCATGAAATATGCCATGTTTCAGTTTTTGTGGAGGTGTTATTTTATTATTCCAAATAAAATAGAACCCTCGCCACTTGTCTCCAACTAGATTCACAACTTTTTGCATGCAACAGTTTAATGGATTTGTATTCTTAGTATTTTAGAAGAACATTTATTTTACAGATGATTCTCTTCTATTATAAGATATCTCTCGCCATATTTTACATATAATTTTTAAATATAAGTATACTAGTTATATATTATTTATATTATCATTGATGATATCATAATTAAAATGTTATTATTAAAATTTTCAATATATAGTGTTGGCTGATTTTATTAAGTAATTCAACTATTGCTACATGTTTGACTAAGTGTGGAGATTTAAGTAAAATCTTAAATGATGGTTAACTTGAGGTGTACACATGACTTGCATGGTATTGTAAAGGCCATGACACGTATGAAAATAATAAAACCTTATCCAAATCATATGTGATTTAGTATTCCCTTTATGTTAGAACACTAATGCATTCTGTACATGCCTTTGTTAATTTTTGCTTATACATTTTTTAATCCGTGAATTGTTATCTAGAAGATCACCCCCTTTATATTAATTAAGACAAAGAGAATACACTATCTAGACCAAAAAACAAAATTCTCTCTTGAGGGCTATTATGGAAATGTAAAGATTCCACTCTAAAATTTCTATAGTTTCATCTTGTTGTACCATAAAAGTTCATTATGGTCCTATTTGGAAGAGGTTGCTGTAGACACCTAAAATTGTCCTATCTAATTAAATAAATATTTTTACTTATTTAATTATTTAAGCCTAATTCTTCTTTTAATTTAATAAATCTTTATTTATTTAATTAATTCATTTACCCTCTTCTAGCCTTATTTCTCATTTAAATAAATACTTTTATTTATTTAAATTGTCTTTTTCCTAAATTAAATAAATACTTTATTTATTTAATTGATCCCACTTCTTCTATTAATTAAATGAATCTTTATTTATTTAATTAATTCATTAACCTTTTATACCCATGCCACATGTCATTCATCTCTTAATTCCTACACTACCTACCCTCTTATTATTTTCTTATTTCTTCTACCTACCCTCTAATCCTAGCCGACCATTTCTTATAGTGTTTTCTATATAAGGAGATGCTTCCTTAATTATCCACCCTCTTGGATTAGCATTCAAACTTTCATATATGATCAAGCCTACTTGCAACCACATTTCCGTTCTTTGTTGAGCTCTTGTGCACACATAAAATCTGAGAGCACATATATCAAGCAAGATCAACGGAGATAGGAAGAATGGAGATTCAAACCCTAGTGGACATGTGATGGTATAATCTTTGTGATTTTGTTGATTTGCATTGTCTTAGATAATCTTCATATGTTATGGTGGATCTTTGTTGTTGTTAGGCTAGGGTTTTGTGGTTGAATTCATTTAGTCTTTCAATATTGTTGTTTCCATTTTACCAAAATAGTTGCCATTTTATTTATTTTCTTGATTTGTTTGTAGAATTAACTCTACCATCCCCTAAATAGGGGAACTTTGAGACCCTTTCATTTATGAGTTAGTTCACAGTCTTAAGATGAAAATACTTTTTTGTTTTTTTTTTGGACTGTTTGAGATGCTACTCTATAATTTGTCACCTCAATAATCACAATTTCTAGTCCGTTAAAAATGATTAATAAGTATTACAAAGGTTTGAAAGACCTTAGCAATTTTCTTCCTTTTATATTTCCCTTATTGTCATTAAGGGGCTTAGTATCTTGCAACATGAGAAGGTTGAATTCTTTTAGAGTAGTGACTAAGTAGATAATAATTGCAAAATGTCATTTGGCAACATAGAGGTCCATCCTAATTGGCACATAACTATTGCCAATATCTGTTAGCTATGGACATCCTAGTGGTAAATTACTTACACTTTCTTCTTCTTTCTCACATAATACACATTTGGAGGGATCTTGAAAACCCATTTTTTTGAATCTATTCATATTTAGTACTTTCTTTTGTATTGCAACCCATGCAAAGGCACTCAACTTTTGCAAGAAAAAATTGTGACAACATAAATGTACTAGCCAATCTACATCCTTTAGATGTATATCTTCTACCATGTAACTTAGTTTGATTGTGTATTCCTCAAACTTGAAGAAATTTCATTTAATTAAATGCATTTTTTTTGATAAAGAAGATTTTTTTATTTTACACGTCTAGGGATAATTTCACTTGTATCTTTGACAAATCAAGATCTTTGGGATTTGTCTATGTCCATTGTTAGAAGGGGGTCCTGTAATGAATAAAATTGGAGCCCTATATTTCCTTTGTGTGTTACCTTACCTCAAAAAGTTTATCATTTGTTTCTAGTATTGTATGTCCATTCCATGAGTCCTCCTAGAAGTTGGTTGATTTCCCACCTTAGATCTCCCATGTCATGTGTTTGGAGATGACGTGTTTACATGATAGGAGGATATTTTGGTGATGTGATGGTTCAACTATGCCCTCTCTACATGGGAAGACTCTCTCACTTGCTCACTTGCTCCTCCAGATGTGGTTTGTGGTAAGGAGGTAGTTGAAAATAAAATTTTCTTTTCTCACTACAATCTTATTTTAAGGTTGAATGTGATTTGTCCTTGTCTCCCAATTTTCGTAAGTGAGTTTTAGGTTCCTGAAGGCCTCTCACCAAGGACACTATTGATATTTACCCTAGTGATAGGTTTATTTTTATTTTTTTCACTCTAGAGGTATCCCCGTGACCTAGCTCAACGCCCAACCCGCCTTACCTTGGAGTGAGATTCATCTCTATTGAGGACATGGGAACTATGTTGGAGGGTCAACTATGGTTTTGGGAGTGCACTCCCTCTCTCTCAAACTATGGTTTCTCTCTTTTGACCCACAAATTGAACCCCTCAAGTTTGTCTCTACTTGGGCTCGACTGCCTTACCTCCCTCTTAAATTTTGGGAGAGTTCTATTGACCATTTTTGTGCCAACCTTAGCCATGCAGACAATTGATCTGAGAAATCATCTACTGGCTAAAAAACCAGGTGAATCCCTAAGGCCTAAAACCCTAAGGCTTTTGCCTTAAAAGATTTCCCGACCTTATTCTTTTCAATTGTTGACCGGACAAGGTGGTCATTTAACTTAAATATTATCGGCTGGAGGGTTCCCTTTTCACCTGCTACTGACCGACGGGGGTTTATCTTGTTTATCACTATATCACGACGGTTTGAACTTGCCTTTTGGTCCCCACTGCAATATGGCAATAATCTCTTTGGTTTTCGCGGTTTCGTGATGGTCTGAGCTCATGGTGAGGTTCTCTTCTCGAAATGGCAATGTGGCCACTATGTTAAGTATTGATATCATTATTTTATAGTGGTTAAAGCTGTTGGTCCCCCCTCCCCCCCTTGCGAAATAATAGTGTGGGCCATTGGCGGTGATGTTAAGTAATGTTATTGCGGTTTCACAACGTCAAGGTTGACTACCCGGTCAAGATGGCGAAACTGCGATAGCCAGTGATATAAAGAACAGATCAAGATATCATAGTGTCGCAGCAGTTATGGCTAACCACCACTTGACCCTTGTGATATAGCCATAAATGTTGGCCAAGTAAGGTATTTTCCTTGTTTCGTGATAGTTAATGAAAAGAGGTTATCTTCACCTCGTGAAATAGCGACGCGACAGGAATAGGAAGAAGGTTTTCACTATTGCACAGTGGTCAGAAATAAAAAGTTATCTCTAGCTGTAAAATAGAGATAAGGCTCATAAGGCTAGCTTGTTTAACTGCTAATCTCGACTGTCTGTTTTCACTTAATGGGGAGATCGACGACCCTATTTTAAACTCTTTTGCAGGCCCTTTTGAAGGATTCATGATGTGATCTTGGCCGTCCATCCGCTCACAATAAGGAGGATCCAATGGTTCAAATTCAAACCTGGAGTGAGCGTTGAAATTCAAACAACTATGCATGGTGGTTGCCGACTTAATGGGTCGAAAATCAGTTTCTGAACCGTCGGTCATTCAAATCTGATCAGATCCATCTCCAACCACTCTTAGAGGCCGAGGCATGAGTGTCATTACTCCGTTTGGCTCTTGCAGACACTTTTTCTAGGTCGCCATGCTCATTTATTGTAGAATGAAGACTTTTGGGTCTGATAGAGGACGTTTAGATGCCATCCCATGTAGGAGCTCCCTTATTTTTAGGGATTACTAGTCTTTCTTAGTTCAGTGAGGATATTCAGGCATGCAAGCATCAAATCATCTGTCTAATCTGATTCTCCTCTCCTTTTTGTAACCTAACCCTAGTTGGTTAGGGTTTCTAAAATTAGTGTTCCATCTAAGTTATGCCTGACCTATAAAGAATTTTGTAACCTTCTTTAAAGGATCTGCTCTTTTCTCTTACAAAATTATATGATTCTGCAACTGTAAATTTACCTTGCCTTTGCATCAATCAAGTTATTCTTATTTTACCTCTTTCTAAGTTCATTTACCTTGTGCAAATTGTCTCGCATTAATTATGAATCTGTTTTCTTATTAGTTTTGTTTGATTTGAAGATGGAGAAAATCAAATTTGAGATCTTATGGCACAAGATCTAGATGATTCAACATCTTATCAATGGAGTACCTACAATAAACAGACACATGCAAATGCAAATATCTAAGCTAAAACACACATGCATGCAACAAAAATTCACTCCATTGCCCTCCTATCAACCAAGGTCTTGTGTTCAAAATATGGGTGTTCTCAGAAGCACATGCACAAGAAACTATGATGGACAGATATAAAGATTATCAAATGAAATAGATATGAGAAATCGATGAAATGAACACAGTGATCAAATATGAAAACTTGAATGCAAGAGAAACTTCAAGTGTGCAAATGATAGAGATTCGCCAATCTTGGACATGAGGAGGAGCAAGGTATATATAGTGTTCTTAGGGTGGAATCCGTGTTTCAAGATGAATGTGTGATATGTCTTTCCCACATGCATTAGGTGAGTGTAATTGATAGGAGTGGAAAATGATAAATAGGAGATGAAATATATATGAAAGAGATTTAGGAAATGGATGGAAAAATAGATTTAATGGAGAATAATATTATTAAATGGATTTATTTAATATATTATATAGTATGAATATTATGATATAGTGAGGAATAATGGAATAATGAAAAATGAATATCATAAGATAATGAAGAATAATAGGATAATAAGGTACTATTTAATTTGGATCCACGTGATAATGATTGAAAAATTGAGATTAAATAAGAGGACATTTTAATGGAAATTTTTATATGTCTACATGATTTATATGTTGTATCAACCCTACTTATAGGAATTGTCTATGGATGTTTTAATTCCTCTCAGTTCTTTATTAAGCTTTGATCTCATATGTCTTAGGAGCTGATTAAGATAGGAATTTGTGTATTCTTTTGGGTTTCTTCATTGATATTTTGCACAATCATAGGTAGGGAAAGGGATCATTACAATCTAGGTGCATCACCTCACTTTCCCTTTCAACATTCCTTCTCCCCTTTTCTCCTCCGAATCATTAGAATTGGTTTTATAAGTGTTGGGTTAGTCCAACACTACACTTTGATTGATAAGGAAGCCAACCTTGTCCAGAGATTCAACCTCACATTGCACAAGGTCCCACACTTGGAGGTTGTTTCCACATTTCACAAGGTGTTGAGCACAAGTTTTCAACAAGGGTGAAACATTTTGTGCAACAGTTTCTGGCACACCTGGTGGGACTAGTCTTTAAAATAATTCAAGGAAAATTCATTCATCAGACAATTCCAATCCAAGCCACTGGTCATACCACAATTTCTGGCATGCTTAGTGGGACAAGATTTTAAATTTTGCTAAGGATTCAATGCTATTCTTAATATCCTAGCCTTTGGAGGCAGTTACCATTCAATCACTTGGCGACTCTAATGATAGATCTAGTCTCTTGTTCATGACCTATTGGCAATTTTTATGCCAAAATTTCAAATAGGAGCATCTTATACAGGCAATTTTTCAGTATTTTGAGCTTTCAAATTCTAATTCTAGGAGTAGAATCTCATTGCCACTAGTTAGGGGCACTGAAATAGTTACATCTACACCCCTTAGGTCCCATTCTACTTCCCCCACTATAAGACTATCACGGCCTAGGACTCACACTTTTCATATCAATAGGCATTATTTCCTATGGCTACTCTTAAACCTTTGTCACCTTTAATGGGGGCAGTCCTCTGGTTTTAGCCCCAAAACATGATATTAGCTACCTTAAAGGCTATCCCTTTTTTAAATAGGTGAAAACTATGTTACCCTTGTTGAGCATATTCAGGATGTTGCTAGCATCTGCACTTTATTTGATGTAACCGAGGATGATGTAGGAGTTAGACTCCTTGCATCATCCTTTAAGGGAAAATATTTATAGTGGTATAGAGGATTACCTTCTAATTCCATCCACAATTGGGATGAGTTAGGAGAGATATTATGTAAACACTTTGAGGACAAGAGTGACCACTTGTCTCTGGTAGAATAGTTAACTACTATCGAGAGAGCACCTCATGAATTCATGGGAGATTTCAACTACGGATTTCAGAAGACTTGGGATAGGATCCTTGCTTTGGTCAAGCCATCTTCCAATCATGCTTTATTATACTTCCTTAGGGATCTCAATAGTGATATTTCCACCATGGTACAATCAATGGGAGGAGAAAAACTACAAGATGCATATTATTTGGCCATAAGGGCAAAAAATTGTTTAATACAGGCAGGAAAGATAGCTCCTAGACCTCTATTGCCCTTATTCTTGAAGGCTCCTATGCAACAACCTATTTTGACACCTATCCTAGTAGTATCTACAAGTCAACAACACATGCTTGCTCCTATGTCATCATCTACATAGATTCAAGAGCTTAAGGCCATGATGCCGAGCTTTGGAAATGAATCCGTTACAATTAAAAGACAACAGTCTCAAGTCAACATGCCCTATCAAGCACAAAACTAGAAGTATCGACATAATAGGTCAAAATTTCAAGGGGAAAACCAATGGAGTAATGCTAGGCCTTTGAACCCTACGACACAAATGCAAATACCTCAAAGCCGATAGTTCCAACACAAAACAATCTTGCTCAAGAGAAAGATTGGTGTATTCTATGCAATCGACTCACAATCAGATTGCACCTTAGTAGCACAAAGTCAACCAATCCCTTCGGAACAACAATTTCATGACTGTCCAACCTATGCACAAGGAGATTCTACCCTTATGAATTGGTAGGAGACAAATTTTTGTGACATTAACCAACTGAACAGTGACCCTGTGGCTAATAGCACTAGGTCAAAGAAGAGGGCTATAGATGATGATGCATTTTCTACAAGAACCCAAGATTCACAACCTGCTACACAAACCATAACTCCAAAGACCCTAGATAAGATAGCTGCTCCAAACGAAAAATAAAATGACAAGGAGTAGGAGCGGGCCAAAGTTTCTTTAATAACAAAGCCCGACTCTGTCACTGCTAAGGTTATTGCTAAGGCTTTAGTCCCTTTCAACATTGTAGAACAAATGAAGAAGGCTAGCCTAAACGTTTCCATGTGGGATGCACTCTCTATTCCATCTCAGAGAGATCTTCACCAAGAGGCCTTAAGGGATATCAATGGCAAAGGAGAAACAACAAAAGGTTGCAGCTCATCCGCTCCAACAATTCTGGTGTAGCCCTTGGAAGCACAGAACTCAACAAAGATCAATAAGCCACCCCATTTTTATCTCCTTGATTATAGGAGATAATTTAGCGCATAATTGTATGATAGATTTAGGGGCTAATAAGTCAATCATGCCCAAGAATGTAGCTGACCACCTAGGTATTAAATACGAGCCTGTGAGTAGGGGAGTTGTGCAACTTGCTGGCACCATAGTTGAGACAGTGGGGGTGATTAAGGACTTATGTTTGACCCTACATGCCTACCTTGGTTGTAGTATCTTACAAGACATTTCTGTCATTAACCTACCTTCTTTCTTTTCCATTTTTTTATCAAGAGATTTTACTGCCAAGATAGAAGGCTATCTATCCTCAAAGTGGTCTCACATGCTATTTAGGACAAGATATGGTACAAAGGTCACCATAAAGGCATAACTTATTGCAAAAAGGCCATATTGAGCCTTATATTCCAAGCCCTATGAATATGAATTGTACCCTCTATGATGCAAATGAGGATGTTGCAATCACGGAACCTACTAATCTTGTGGAGGAGGTCCCTGACTACCTACTTGATGAGGGGTAATTATTTTCAATTTGACCCAATTGGTGAGGTCACTGATACAGGTCTTGACACCTATTGCATCCATGAGGAAGACACCTTTATTCCCAATCTCACCAAAGAATGTAACGATTTCAAGGGATTGTAGAATATGTTCTTTAATGGTTCAAGGAACAAAAATGGTGTAAAGGCCGATGTGTTGCTCATCTCTCCTAATGAGAAGAAATATTTATTTTCATTCAAGCTTCATTTTAGTTGCACTAATAATGTGGCTGAGTATGAAGCGTTGATCTTAGGTCTCCAAACAATGCAAAGAAGAGGGATAAAATATTTACATGCACATGGAGACAATGATTTGATTGTCAATCAAGTCAGAGCTCAAAGCACAACCAAAAAAAACCTTCTCAAATCTTACAAGCATAGAGTCTGGGACTTAATGGAGGGATTTTATGCCTTCAACATATCTAGTGTCCCTAGAAATCAAAACAAACATGTTGACATGAAAGAAAAAGTTGGCGCTCAACATGAATACCAACTCAAGTTGCAGCCAAGAAGGAGCAACAAGTCAAGCTTGTGGCGAGGCTTGTTGTACTTGATAATCAAGTTAATTGGCAAGTTTTTGACTCAGATGAGTAGATTGTCGATTTCTTACAAGAAGAGATAGAGTTCTCAAACAAGAACCAATCCCTATTACAACATTAGTATGGAGATCATATCATGCAACTTAGTTCAAACAAGCTTCCTAAATGATTAATCACCTTGGATAGGGTCTTCAATTCAAATGATCAAGTGAAAGGGAGGGCTATGAATTTGGCTGCAAGAAAAAAAGTTTACAAGCCAATCCCAATGGTTGATGGGAAAAATCTCAACTTGGGAAAGGTATGTTCTAAAATAGACCAAGAGATATTTCTCAACCTTTGTAAAGAATATAATGATGCATTTTCTTTTAGTTGTGAGGATCTAAAAGGGTTTTACCCTAGTTTATCCTCGCATACCATAGAGATAGATCCAAATGCAAAGCTTGTTAGGTAAAAGCAAAGACCAATAAACCCCAAGGTTGAGCCCTTAATGAGAAAGGAGTTATCCAAGCTCATAGAATCTAATATAATTTTTCCAATAAAACATTCTTCTTGGGTAGCTAATCTTCTTCCAATTAGGAGGAAGAGTTGGGAAATCAGATTATGTGTAGACTTTAGGGACCTCAATAGAGCCTCCCTTAAGGACCATTATCCCCTTCCTTCCATGGAACAAATCTTAGCTAAGGTAGCGACTCAGAGATATTTTCATTCTTGGATGGATATCTAGGATACAATAAGATCCTAGTCCAAGAGTCAGACCAATTTAAGACTGCATTTACTACTAAATGGGGCACCTATGCCTATTGTAAAATGCCTTTTGGACTAACCAATGCAGGTGCCACTTTCCAAAGAGCCATGTATATGGCTTTCAAGGGGGTATTAGAAAAATTTATGCTGGTATATCTAGATGATATAACTGTATTCTCCAAGAAGTCAACAGATCATTTTGGTCACCTTGAGAAAGTATTCAAAAAATGTAGATAGTACAATGTGTCTTTAAATCTTTAAAAATGTGTATTTGCCATAGATCAGGGAAAATTGTTAGGAGACATTGTATCAAAGGATGGTTTGGCCATAGATATAGAAAGGGTGAAGGCCATTTTATCTCTTTCCCTCCCAAGTCACAAAAAGGGCTTGCAAAGTTTCCTTGGTAGGATCAACTTTGTAAGAAGGTTTATCCCAAACCTGGCTGCCATGGTCAAGCCTCTCACAACCATGCTAAAGAAGGATATGGTTTTCAAATGGACCAGGGAGGGAAAAGATGGTTTTGATCAAATCAAACAAGAAATTGCTCAGGCTCCCACCCTGGTAAATCCTAATTATGACAGAGACTTCATCCTCTACACTTTGGGAGGAGGAGCAAGTATCTCAGCTGTCTTGATGCAACTAAATGATGATGGGGTAGAACAACCCATTGCCTTTTCTAGTGAGGGCCTGAAATATTATGAGCTTAAATATAGCTATGTGGAAAATAGGTCATCTTTTTTGTTAGAGCATTAAACAAATTTAGACAAATACTCTATAACAACTAGACTCAGCTCCTAGTGTCGCATGCAAGTGTGAAAGATTTCCTCCCGAATAAGGATATTGGTGAAAATAGAGCTGGATGGATCACTAAGGTCATGAAATATGACCTTAATATCAAAACTACTAAGTTGGTAAGAGGCAAGGGCTTGTGTGAACAATGCATTTTATCTTTTGACATAGATCTAGAGGTTTCCCTTATGTTGTAGGAGGAGGAATAGTCGACCAACAATGAAGATGGGCAAAAACCAGTTGGTCTGATGACATGATTACCTTCTTGAGGGATGGTAGTTACCCCCCTAATTTTGACAAAGCTAAGAGAAGATATTTCAAACTTCAGTCTATCCCTTATGTATTAGTGGATGGCATTTCGTTCAAAAAAGACCTAAATGTAGTCCTACTAAAGTGCATCAAAGAAGATTAGGTCAACAAATTGTTAGAAGAGTTTCATGATGGCCTCTCTAGTGGCCATTTTTTTGCAAGGACCATTGCCATGAAAATAATCAGAGAGGGCTATTATTGTCCGTCCTTATTCGAAGATGTGCAGAAGTAGGTGAGGTAGTGCAAGGAGTGTGCCCTATTCTTAGGTAAACAAAGACTGGTCTCCCTTCCTTTGCATCACATACAAACTTATCATCCTTTTTCTCAATGGGGCCTAGATTTCATTGGTCCAATAAATCCTCTATCAAGTGTAGGCTATAAGTTGATTTTGGCTTCCATATATTACTTCACAAGGTGGACAGAGGTAGTAGCTCTGAAGGATGCAACTGAAAATTCAGTAATTCAATTTCTAGAGGGAATTATAATTAGGTTTGGCGCCCCTTCCACCATTATATCTAATAACACCAAAGCTTTTATTGGAGCTCAGATCAATTTATGGGTAGTTCAACATGATGTATATATGAAGACATCATCAAGCTACTACCCCTAGGGGAATGGCCTAGCTGAGTCCTCAAATAAGAACCTTATCAGAATCATCAAGAGGACTTTAAATGACAATCAAAGGTCTTGGCATTTAAAGTTAAGGACAATGCTATGGGTTGGTAGAATTACACCTAAGAGAGCAACTGGTAATTCACCTTTTATGTTCGTATATGGAAGGGAAGCAAGGCTTCCCTTATCTCTTGTATTATCCTTTCTTTATTTAGGACACTAGCTAGAGCTCCTGGAAAATGATGCCATGACAGTAAAATATGTAGAACTAATGGAGCTAGAAGAAATAAAAAATAGGGCCATGCAGACCCTCAATGTCCATCAAGGATAGGTCGAAAGAAGTTTTGACAAAGGAGCCACTTTTATGACCTTCAAGGTTGGTGACCTTGTCCTGAAGTGGGATGCAAAACAAGCTAAACAAGGTAGGCACTCTAAATTTGATGCAATCTGGAGTGGCCCATATGTCATCACCACCTGCAAGGAAGCCAATTCTTTCCACTTATCTAGACTCAATGGTGAAGCCCTTCCTATTGCAGTCAATGACATCCACCTCAAGGCTTATGCTTGAGGTGATTTTGGCCCTTGTAAATATTAGTCTGCTTCTATATTTCTAGGAAGTGCATGAGCACAAGTCGTTCTTCCCTAAAATGTCAAAGAATTTTAATTTTTTGTAGGTTGCAAGGGTAGAGGTTATTTTTATCTTTTTAGTATTGTCTCTATGCCCAATGGATTTCCCTAGGCTACCGATCACTATGCCAAGCGGGCTTGCCATCCCCTTTGAGCTGCCAAAAATGTTGACCATTTTTGTGTCAACCTTATCCATGCAGACAACCGATCTGAGAAATCATCTACTGGCTAATAAACTATGTGAATCCCTAAGGCCTAAAAGCCTACGTCTTTTTCCTTAAAATCCCTCTCTGCCTTATTCTTTTCAGTCGTTGAATGGATAGGGTGGTCATTTCACTTAAATATTACTGGCTGGAGGGTTCCGTTTTCATCCTGGGAACATTCCCTTTTCACCCGCTACTAGCTGGTGGGGGGTTTATCTGGTTTATCGTTGTATTGCAGTGGTTTGAACTTGCCTTTTGGTCCTCACTGCGATAACCACTTTGGTTTTTGTGGTTTCATAGTGGTCTGAGCTCATGGTGAGGTTCTCTTCACAAAATGGTGATGTGGACTCTATGTTAAGTATTGATATCAATATTTCATAGCGGTTAAAGCTGTTGGTGGGCCCCCTCGAAACTGTGATGTGGGTCATTGGCAGTGATGTTAAGTAGTGTTATCGAGGTTTCATGGTGGTCAAGGTTGACCATTTGGTCAAGATGGCGAAACTGTGATAGCTAGCAATATAAAGAACATATCAAGATATCGTGGGGTCATAGCGGTTATGGCTAACCGCCACTTGACCCCTATGATATAGTGAGAAATGTTGGCCGAGTAAGGTATTGTTGCTATTTTATGACAGTTAATGAAAAGAGATTATGTTCACCTTGCAAAATAGAGATCTGACAGAAATAGGAAGAAGGTTTTTGTTGTTTTGCAACAGTTAGAAATAAAGAGTTATGTCTTATTGTGAAATAGCGATAAGGCTCTTAGGGCTAGCTTGTTTAACTGCCAATCTCGGTCGTTCGATTTCACTTAGTGGGGAGATCAACGACCTTGTTTCAGACTCTTTTTTGGGCCCTTTTGAAGGATTCATGGCATGATCTTGGTCATCCACCCATGCATGATAAGGAGGATCTAGTGGCTCAAATTCAAACCTGGAGTGAGCGTTGAAATTGAAATAGCTATGCACGGTGGTTGCTGACTTAATGGGTCAAAAATTAGTTTCTGACTCGTCGGTCGCCCAAATCTGATCAGATCCATCTCCAACCACTCTCAGAGGCCGAGGCACAAGTCTCATTACTTTGTTTGGCTCCTACATACGCTTCTTCTAGGCCTCCATGCTCATTTATTGCAGATTAAAGACTTTTGGGTGTAACAAAGGCCGTTCATATGCCATTTCAATGCAGGAGCTCCTTTATTTTTAGGAGTTGATACTCTTTCTCAGTTGAACGAGGATCTTCAGACACACAACCATCAGATCATCTATCTGATCTGATTCTCCTCTCCTTTTTTTAACCTAGCCCTAGCTAGTTAGGGTTTTTCAAATTGGTGTTCCATCTGAGTTATGCTTGACCTATAAAGGCAATTTTGTAACCTTCTTTGAAGGATCTTCTCCTTTTTTATCTTACAAAATTATATGATTCTACACATGTAAATTTACCTTTCCTTTGAATCAATCAAGTTAGTCTTATTTTACCTCTTTCTAAGTTCAGTTACCTTGTGCAAATTGTCTTGCCTTTGTTATGATTTTTTTTTTCTTATTAGTTTTGTTTGATTTATATGTTGTATCAACCATGCTTATAGGAATTGAATATGGATGTTTTATTTCCTCTTAGTTCTTTATTAATCTTTGATCTCATATATGTCTTAGGAGATGATTAAGATAAGAATCTATGTATTCTTTGGGGTTGCTTCATTGATATTCTGTGCAGTCATAGGTAGGGAAAATGATAATTTCAATCTAGGTGCATCACCTCACTTTCCCTTTCAACATTCCTTCTCCCCTTTTCTTCTTTAAATCATTAGAATAGGTTTTATAAGTGTTGGGTTAGTCCAACACTACACTCTAATTGATAAGGAAGTCGACCTTCTTTGAAGATTCAACCTCACATTGCACAAGGTCCCACACTTGGAGGTTGTTTCCATGTTTCACAAGGTTTTGAGCACAAGTGTTTAGCAAGGGTGCAAACTTTTGTGACAACAAGTTCTTTATTTGAATATATTGTCATTGTTATTGGGATTTTTTGAGGGTGGATTCTACCTTGTTAAATATTGGCTACTCAAATTATGCTCATTTAGTAGTGGACTAAGACACCTCGAAACCTCTTCCTAGAGATGTCATTTTAATGGTGGAAGGTAAAATGTGGGTTCAACAACTTGACTATGTGAACCTTCCTTTTGGTGTCAAAAGTGCTTTGTTGCTAGTTACTTGACCTCTGAGTGTCTTCATCCTCATTTTAAAAGTGCAAAGTTTTCTATTTGGTGGTGTGAAGTCCTTCCCAACCATTTGAGTATACACTCTATTGATTTTCCATCATTGGGGGTTGTGGATTCATATTCTCTGTCATTGAATGTTGTTGTTGATCATTTGGTGTCCTCCCCTCAAATTGATACAATATTGTTCAATCTTCTATTCCTATGCAATTTCCAAGGGACTTTGGGAGGTCTTTTGAGATGGTAGGTTTATGGATCTTTTTTCTCCATTGGATTTTCCTTTTTCCACTTTGCATGAAGATCCCTTAGAGGTGGTGGTACGAAGGATGATGTCCCTTCTCAATTTGTTGATCTAGATGAAGATGTTTCTTGTACAACTATCCATAGAAGGAAGAGAGATCTCCCTAAATCAGTTTCAAACTCCCATCCTAGGACTAAAGGGATTAGGATTGATAGGAAAAAGTTAGGCATTATTTAACTTCCTATTATAGTGTATATGTGGTTTGTGGATTGATGCCCTATATTTTGTTGTAGTTTGACTATTGTCTTTCTGTGTATTGAGTGTCAAGACCCTTCAAAACCTATGGTTTTTGGTTCATTGCAAATGTGTGGTTTTCTATTGATCTTTTTGTAAAGGGTTTCATGGTCATTACAAAACCTATTTTACTTTTAATCAAAAACACCATTTAAGGATACTATAGAGGATGTACAAATTTCTTCAAGAAAAATGATTATTCCCTAAGGTTGAGAACTTGCAAAACAAGTATGCTTGACAATAAAAATATGCAAGAAAATTATATTGACAGACATAAACATATAAAACCATTGTGTCAAAGCAACAAAAAAATACATGTAAGCATGGAAAACATAAAAGCTACAACACAAGTGTTTCAAAAATGCATAAACAAGCATTGTAAATGTTAGAAGAAAAACACAATACATGAACAACACATGCACAAAGTAAAATACACATAACAAGCAAACAAACACATTTTTTGAGTCAATATGAAAGAGACCTAGATGTGGAAGATGTCTTGATTTGTTGCATCACTCCCAATATGGAAAACAAATAAAAAAGACAATTAATAGAGGAATCCTTATATGGTGAGAATGTAATGAACTGGTTGATTGCTTTAGAGAGGAAATAAACTAATACATACAAAGAGAAAGGGAAGAAATAAATACAAAAGAGAATACATGAATCAAGATCTAGATTTGTTTGTTGTTAGGGATCATGAAATAAGTTGGTAAGATGAATCACTTAGACTAACATGCTCTATTTCCAAGTGATCCATAAAAAACATATAAGGTAGGTCATATGAAATGGATAGGCTAGCATACTTTGTTGCTACTTTTCTCATAAGATACTAAATAGTAGGACATACAAAGCACATAGGAAATAAAGAGCCATTGCTAGGTGGCTCATATGATACTAAAGACATTGGCTATGGGGGCAAAAATTTGCACTGCCCCCATCCCCATGCATGTGCATAATTGTCACATTCGCCCAAGTACACCTGCTACAACGTTCATTTCCAACCCTAAAAAATATATATTTTTATTTTTGAAAGTTACAATTACTAATATAATAAACTAAAAATTATTTATGTATTTAAAATTTTTTAATACTAATTTATATGTTTAAATTTTTTATTTTTATAAAAAACATATTATAATATATATTATATAATTAAATGATTCTATGATATATATTAAATATAAATTTTAATAATATTATTTTTTACTTTTAAAATATATATAAGTAAATAATAACTTTTTTTATTAATATATTTATTTTTAAATTATAAATTTATTTATTTAATAATAAATAACATATAATTTTTAAAAAAAAATTATTCTAATTTATTTTAATAGTATATACATAAATGATTTAAAAATATATCCAAAATTTGACTACATATATGTAAGTAATATTTTACTTACATTATATATTATGTTAAAAAAAAATTCTATATGTTAAAATAACTTAGTTATATAATATGTAACTAAGTTATATATATTAAGTTAAGTTATATATTATGTATGATAAAAAAAATTGTATGTTAATATCACTTATGTTAAATTTAACATAAAAAAATAAATTTGTATGTTAAATTTAGCATAGGAAATAATTAAATGATTTTAACAAAAAAAGTAAGTGATAAAACATATGAAAAAATTTAACATAAGAAAAAATTGTATGTTAATATCACTTATGTTAAATTTACAATAGAAAATAAAAAATTGTATGCTAAAATTACTTATGTTAAATTTAACATAAGAAATAACTAAATGATTTTAACATAAAAAGTAAGTGATAAGTGATAAAACATATAAATTATTTTTAACATAAATAATTTCAACATAATATATAACATAAGTAATAGTCAAAATTATTTACTTATATGTAGTCAAATTTTTGATTTATGTTAAAATTAACTTAGGTATACATTATGTATATTACAATATAACAACTATCAAAATAAATAAGAATAATTTAAAAAAAAAATTACGTATAATCCATTATTAAAAAAATAAATTTATAATTTATAAAGTAAATATATTTATAAAAAAAGCTATATATATATAATTAATATTATTAAAATTTATATATAATATATATCTTACATTCCTTTAATTATATATTATAATATTAAATTTATTAAAATATATAATTTAAAAAAAAATTAAACATATAAATTAGTATTAATTTTTTTTAAACATATAATCTATTATTAGTTTATTATATATATTTTTTGTTTTGATAGGTAATAGGCCGTAGCTGCAATATTTTGAATTATTATTATTATTATTATTATTATTATTATTATTATGTTTGATTAGATTGACCCAAGTTCAATTCCCAATAGGGACATCTAAAGTTGAATTCTAAGCTGTGACTCTTGGCCTTCCATAGGATAGGGAAGTAAGATATATTTCTAATACAATGCAACTTGCAACCTAATTTAATAATTTCTTTTAATTAATTAAATTTGAAATCTCAATGCATAAAATAAATAATTCAAAAATACCAACTATGAGATAACTCCATAAATTTAATTAATTAATTAAATTCACTAAACACAAAAACTGAGCAAACCCCAAGCAAAGACTCAGAAAAGGTCAAACAACAAAATACGAAGGCCGAACAAACTGACAGGACGACCAACTGACGCCACTCACAAGAGTGTAACTGGGTACAATAGGGTCAACTACTACCTCCTCCACTTCCATCGAACAAATATAAGGCATGCTCAGACATGTGAAGCCAGGTGGAGACGATACCCTGTACCTACCCGGTACTTGTACCTGCAATATCCTGCATCACCGAACCACACATGCATATATATAATATAGAAAACACGACATGCACACCGATGAAGGAGAATCACGATGTTCCTTGTCTCACCGGAGTGAGTGAAGGAAAATCGCCCCCTTGCATCTAATACACTCACAGACACACAACATATAATTATAGTACATAGCAATAATCCATAAAATGCCATAAATCACAAGTACTGAAATACTGCAAATAAATTATGCATCTCATATCCAGATAAAGCATGAAATAATGTCATATAAGTCTGAATAACACATCATGGTAATGTATCCACTGAAAGTAAGTAAAAGTAAAATAAGAGTTTAATAAGTTCAAACGAGGAGGGGTACTACATTCTCCCCCCCCAAACTAGGCTTACTCCTGGAAGCCTAAAACAAATAAGAATAAAGCTCTCTCATCTTCGCTGCATCCTCCCAAGTTGCCGAGGTCTCATCATTTGGGTCCCATAGGACCCTTACCTGGTCGATGGTGCGACCCCTGAGGGTCAAATCCTGACACTGAAGAATGTGCACGGGCTCCATGGAAAGTTGCCCGTCCTCGACTTGCAAAGAGTTCCAATCAAGAACATGTGTCACATCAAGATGATAAGGTCGAAGAACTGAAACATGAAAGACATCATGGATGTGAGATAGACTCGGTGGCAAGGCAAGATGGTAGGAAACAAGTCCTATCCTCTCAAGGATCTCAAAAGGGCCAACAAACCGAGGCGCCAACTTAGAACCCTTTCCATAACGGATCAGACTCTTACACAGATGCACTCGCAAGAACACCTGGTTGCCAACAAAAAACTGACGATCTACCCTATGAGCATCTGCATACTTCTTCTATCTATCCTGTGTAGCTACCAAATGCTCATGAATCCGCTCTACCTGTTGCTCCATCTCTCGAAGAATATCCGGTAAGCACCCTATCCTCTAGCCGATCCCAAGTCAAAGGAGTGCGGCAAGGACGACCATACAATGCTTGAAAGGGGGAAATACCTATGGAGTTGTGATATACATTGTTATAAGAAAACTCCACTAGATAGATATAATCCTCCCAATGTGATTGGTGGTCCATAACATACATGCGAAGCATGTCCTCCAAAACTTGATTCACCCGCTCGGTCTGACCATCTGTCTCTGGGTGATACGCTGAACTAAAATCAACTGAGTCCCCAAAGCATTCTGAAGTGAGGTCCACAATGCTGAGGTAAAGACAAGATCTCTATCAGATATGATCCACCTCAGAATCCCATGGAATCTCACCACATCTTCCAAGAAGATTCGTGCCACCACTGCTGCCATATAGGAAGCTCGAATAGGAACAAAGTGAACAACCTTTGTCAATCTGTTAGCAATGACCATGATAGCATCATGACAACACGAAGAGACAAGAAAACAAACAATGAAATCCATGGAAATGATATCCCATTTCCAATCTGGTACCGAATTAGGCTGTAAAAGCCCTACCGAGTGCTGATGCTTTGCCTTCACCCGATGACATTCTAAACATCTTGACAAAAAATCAACAATGTTGCATTTCATACTAGCCCAATGATAAATCTGTCTAAGATTTGTGTGCATCTTCTTGACACCTGGATGTTCTGAGTAAGGTGCATGATGGGCCTCAGTCATGATCAAAACAGGAAGATCCTCCAAAGGAGGTACATAGATCCGTCTAAGGTGACGAAGAAGTCCATCTGCCTCAATGTTGTATCTAGAAAATCTACCCTCTAAAGGCCTTCCAGACTCTATCATGGCTCTAACATCCTGATACCAAGTATCCTGAGGAAGAACTCCAAGAATCCTCCCTCTCAAGTCTACTCCAAGGGACAATGCTGAAACTTCATGCCGCCTATGACTCAAAGCATCTGCCACCATGTTCTCTTTCTCCTGAATATAATGAACCTCAAAATCATACTCGCAGAGGAATGTCATCCATCTCCGCTGTCGAGCATTCAAGTTTGGCTTCATGAATGTATACTACAGACTGCAGTGATCACTATGTAGCTCAAACCGACGCCCTAACAGGAAATGCCGCCATCTAACCAAAGCATGCACTGTAGTTGCCAACTCTAAATTGTGAACTGGATAGTTCAACTCATGGTTCTTGAGTTTGCGAGACTCATAAGCAAACACACATCCATCCTGCATAAGCACTGCACCTATACCTTCCAAAGAGGTATCTGTGCATACCATAAAATCTCTAGATGGATCAGGAACTACCAAAATCAGAGCACTGACAAGGAGTTCCTTCAAGGTACGAAAAGCTGACTCACACTGCTCTAAGCAAACAAATTTCTTCCCTTTCCTCTCAAGAGAAGTAATCGGGTGTCCTATCTGGGAAAAGCCTTGAACAAAGCAACGGTAATATCCAACCAAACCCATAAAGCTCCAAACTTCTGAAACATTGATCAGCGCTAGCCAATCAACAATGGCTTGGATCTTTGAAGGATCCACAGATACACCTTCTCCCGAAACTACATGACCAAGATAGTTCACCTCAGACTGGAATAAGTCACACTTTACCAAATTGGCATAAAGCTGATTCTCCCTCAAGCATTGCAATACCTAACCTAAGTGACCCTCATGCTCTTCCATAGTTCTAGAATAAATCAATATATCATCCAAGAACACAAGGACAAAATGATCAAGGTAGGTGAGAAAAACCCCATTCATGAGGCTCATGAAAACTGAAGGTGCGTTTGTCAAACCAAATGGCACCACTGTGAACTCATAGTGTCCATAACGAGTATGAAACACTGTCTTATGAATATCTGCATCCTGAATGCGCAACTGATGGTATCCAGATTTCAGGTCAATCTTAGAGAACACCTTGGCTCCCTTAACCTGATAAAAAGGATAATCTATACGAGGCAATGGATATTGATTCTGGATGGTTACCTTATTCAGTTGTCGGTAGTCAATGCATATGTTATCACTGTTTTAAAACCTGGGTGATTTTGCTCCATAATTGGCTAAAATCTGCAAAATTGTACTTAGCACTTCATATTGCCTCTAAGTTTTTTTGGTCAAAAAAGTTTAGGGTTTTTGAAAATTAACCTTGCTATGTCTTGGAGTCCCTGTGTTGTTTTTTGATGTTACTTTTTCCACTTAAGTGGAAGGGTCGATCCGTCGTGAAGGGGTTCCCCTTTATGTTTTTCCTTAGGCGGGTCTCTATTAATTTTTTTAATTTTTTGCACCCTTTTCCTAAGTTTTGAGTTCCTTGTCGGGCTCCATAAAGAACACGCAAGTTCGAAGTTGATCCGATGGTGTGCGTGGATTCGCAACCGAAAGTAGCCCGAAGTTTACCTTTTGCGAAGCAATGAAAAGGTGGTGGGCCCGGGTAAGGTGGGCATGAAAAGGCTAATAGATGATCATCTCTTAAAGGATCTAACGGTTCGCATTGATTTGTGAAGAAAAGCTGCCAGGGTATTATGTTTCACGAAATGGCCAAAAGCTGGCGGGCCCCAGAAGTAAGCAGCTCTTGTGGTTAAAGACTGATCAACTTGAAGTTGATTGGGTGGTTTGTGTTAGTTTGCAAAGGGAAGATATGTGAAGTTTACCTTTCGCGAAGTGGCAAAAAGGTAATGGGCCCGACTTAAGGGTGACAAGGAAAGTAAAGAAGGTGCATCTCAAAACAAATATGACGATCCACGTTGTTTCGCTAGCGAAGTTGCATGAAGTTTACTCTTTGCAAAGCAGCGAAATGAGTTGGTGGTTACATGGCTAGTGATGTGGCAATACAGTTGGACATTCAGCTAGGGCAATAGGGTGACTTGTTAGCTGGACATGTGGCTCCTAAGGATAGTGTAGGGCCCTCTTTTGTTAAGCAACGATGGTGTTGAAACTCATGGTAAAGTAGAACATGTGGCAGTCCAGATGCGGAGTCCGATGGAGTTCTTGAACAAATAAATGATTGACACGTAATATTTATCTACCGACACTGAATAAGGTAGGTAGATTTCATGCAGAGGGCCCACTCCAAAGGATTAAGGGTGTTAAAGGTTGCACATCTTAAGAGGGATCCAATGATGGGCGCTATTTCGTAGCCCAAAGAGGCAAGGTCTTTAAACTTCATGAAGCAGCGAAAGACCGTTAGCAGTAAGGACTCCATACGGTTAGTGAAAAGACAAGTGGTCATCGTATGGAGTAAAGGTCAAGCAGATGGTAAAAGATCTGATGGATGGCGCTATTTTGCATGAAAGAAATGCGCAAGGTTTAACCTTCGTGAAACAATGAAAATAAAGTGGGGCCTGGTTTTAAGTAGCTTGACCCAGGTAAGGTAAAAGGCATGCAAGTTTCTCAAGATCCAAAGGATGTCATTGTTTCACAATGAAAAGGTGTGAGGATTTTAACCTCTGCGAAACAATGAAAGGTGAAACACTTAGAAAATTTTATGATCCGTTGGAGCCATTTTTCGAATTTAATTGCGAATTCAATTCTGAGTTGATTGCTGAAGCATGTGGTTTTAATGTTCCAATTCAATGCTCAGTTGCTATGTTAAGCTTCACATCAACTGAACATTGACATCATTTTGAAGAGTTTTGCAGAAGAGCCGGTGCACATAGCAAATTTCTTCAGGCAAGTAGTGAGTCTCTGCGTATTGCTTGTTAGTTATAGACTGAATTAGTATCATTGCATGCTTGTTTACTCAGAAGTTTGTCCAAATTTTAATTGATATAACTGCAATTCCAGGATGGCACCAAGAAAGGATTTCATAGGGAAAGTGAATTACCAGGATAGAGCAATATGTGATGATTTTTGGAGCAATTAACAATGTCTAGAAATGTCACAGCCAAAATTAAAGAATTAGTGCCCAAGGCCCCCCGTTTGAGAATTGGAGATGGTTTGTTTGAAAAAAGGAATTGGTTGAGGGATCCATAGATAGGGATATCTAGGCTGGGACTTTTCAAAGTGGGTTTTGGTCAAAGGCATTCCTCTGATCCAATGAACAATATATGGGAATTAGACATGGGAAAGCTCATAGTCACTGGAGTTTTTATGGATGTAGATCTATTGACCTAAGTTGCAAGTAGTTATGACCCTGTTGCTAAATGTGTGAGAAATGTGAATGGGGGAGCCTTAATTGAGATCAATGATAATGAGTTTAGGAAAGTATTTAAGCTCAATGAGGTGTCTAGTTATTTAGAGCCTATAAATTTTGATACACTGGCCCAGGTTTACAATGTGCAGAGAAATCACCTCAGGAGTGGCCCTTTGAAGGAATTTTTTGTCAAAATAGGAAGGTTAACTGTTGTGGGCCCTAGTACCATGGAACCTTTCTCTCTAAATTTGTTTACTCTGAGGGCTAAAGGGATGTATTGGTCACTTTGTTAGATTTTTGGGGAAGATGCTAAAACCACCATGCCAACTCATTATGTGCTAATGATAACATAGATTCTAAACCCCTCTCTGGCAGTAACATTTGATTATGCACCTTATCTTACTAATGCAATCCATGTAGGACTAATAGGGATTAAAAATGGTAAGGTACATAGACCTTTTGGGTGGTATTCTCTTCTCATGCATATGTTTTTGTTTAAAGGTGGTGATTATTTTGCCAACGAAATGGATTTAGTTAAGGAAAAGGATGGTGAGGAGATGCCTGTACAATTGTGGAGCACCATTTTGTTCTGGGATAAAGAGGATACTGGCTACTTGAAGTTTGATAGATGCTTTGCATCTAGACTTAGGATTCTCTTATGCCAACAAAACCCTAGAATCCCAAAGGTTGTCTTAGAATTCCTCAGGCCTAAGGAATTTGTTGAAGGTATCAAGATTGTGCACAATTGGGGTGACATATACTTATACCTTGTCTTTACAGTTTTCAGAGTTTATGGTTTCAGAGGAACCCCATATTTATTGCCCTATCAAGTCCCATTGAAGATAGGAATTGCAGAGATCCTGAGGCAAATTGGAGGTATTCAAGAGGTAGAGTTATCAAATAGGGGAAAAGGGTTAATTTTCCCAACTGTCACCATGGCTCATCAATTTGTAATCACCAAGGGTGGTTGGAAATACTTTGATGATTTCTTTCAACCATATAGGTTGTCTACTGCAATATCAAGGTTTGCTGACCCTGAAGATTTCTTCAATGATATGTTTAGAAAAAGAGAAGTATGTAAAGGTAGGCCACACCGATTTCATTTCCCTGAGGATCTGATTAGAAATGAATTCAATTTGGATGAGCAGGAATTGAGGAAAGAAAAGTCGGTGGCATATAAGAAGGCCCTTGATTTCATTCACCAATTTGATAGTGGTTATGACCCTTTGTCTGGTTTTAATACTTTTGAGGAAAAGGTTAAATTCTTAATTCTTTACTTTGAAGACTTGATGTAAACCCTGAAAGAAAAGAAGGGAAGCTATAATAAAGAATAATCCTGAAAAGGCTAAATTGGTTTTAGCCAAGCCTGCCTTTGCTAGAGATATCCCTCTGGGTGATTATGTGATGCATAAGAAGGAAAGATACAATGTGTTGGTGCCAGTAAAAGGTGAGCCCTCTACTTCAAGAGGGAAGAGAGAAATAGAAGATGTCATTGACATCCAAGATTCCCTTAAGAGGCAAAGGGTGGGGAAAGAAGTGCAAATAGGTGAACCTTTTTATTCTCCATCCCAATCCCCTATCCATGTGGGAGATGAACAGGAAGTGACAAAGCAATGTTGCAGTTAGGAAGTCTCAGGGAGATTGCCTAAACATATGAGGAAACACAAGAGGGAATGCCTGAAGAGCCACCTAGTGCCGAGATGAACTTAACTATAGATGAGTTTAAAGGTAAAGAGCTAGAACCTACTGTCAAGTAAGCTAGTGAGGAGTTCCTGGCTGATAGTAATTTTGTCACAATAGGGGCCTTCATGCAATTTGTTTGGAAGCAAAACATTGAGCAATTCAAGGCAAGGTGTGAAAAGAGAAAGAGTGAGTAGCCTCACAAAAGATGCAACTACAGTAGAGGAGGAGGTGAAGCAAGAAATGATTGCAGAATTCAAAGCCATTACTCCTAAAAAGGGGAGAGAAATGCTATCAAAGGCTGGTGTTTTAATCCTCCCTAAATGGGATATAGCAGATGCCTTGGTACTTGAAGCAGTCATAAAAGAAACCAAGCCTATGGAAGGAGTGACATTCAGTAAGGATAATGCTACTTTGGTCATGTGGTCCTTAAAGAGGGATGAGAATAGAAGAAGGAAGGATGCCTCAGAATCCAGTTACCTTGGAGGGATGATTGTTAAAAGAGTGCAAGACACAGGGGTGGTGGAAGCTGCCAACACAGTTCTAGAAACTGCAAAATTTAGTGTGGCAGTGGTTGAGAAAGAAGCTAAGTAGAAAGATGATCTCCAAGTAAAATTATAAACAATTCTAAAGGCTTATAATGAAGCCAAAAGGGAGGTAGCCAACAAGGATAGCATCATTGCTAGATTACAGAGTCAATTGGTAGGACAATACTAGAAAGGTGAGTCCTCTACTCTAATGATTGCATCTTCTCCAGCAAGACCTCCACCCGCCAGTCCCATCATTGAATTTACCCCTTCTCCTATATCTTCTAGTTTTCAACCAGCTGAGACCATTCAACATGAATTGGAAAAGTTAAAGCAGGCTCAAGCCCTGTTTGCAAATAAATATGAAGAAAAGATAAAGGCCATAGTTTTGAGTTTTGCTGATACAGTTGGAGCTCCTGTTGTGCACACTAACATGAAAAGAATTTTGGATATTTTGAGTGAGTCGAATGAAGACAAGGCTACTCTAGAGCTAATTTTGAATAAGTGGATGCCTAGAGAAGTGGATCTAGAACTTATGTGTGCATCCTATGATGAGGCAGGATCTGATGCCATTATTAAATCCACATGTGAGTTAGCAAAAGGCATGACCAGGCTAGCAGAAGGAAGGGATGGTGTAGAGAGAAAAGCCAACTTGTACGGGAAGGAATATACTGAGCATAAGTTTGAACTATTTCCTGGGGGTTTTGTTAGTCCAAATCAGTTGAAGGACAAACCGGTATGGCTTGATGAGTTAGGAGCTAACTTGACTCTAAGGGTGAATGAAATTATTAATACAGATAACACATCCTTGTTTGTTAAGACAATTGAAGAAATAGAGAAGATAAAGTCACATTACGGTTTTTTAGAATCAGAGGTTAAGAAAGTGAGGAACTCTTGGAAAGGCTAGTTAAGTTAAAAGAAAAAATTTTTAGTTTCTCATGGCCTGCTGATGACATGTTCCAAGAGTGGACCAAAAAATATGCGGTACAAGAAGAGGAAGTCCCAGAATAGTTAGAAGATGATACAATGGAGCAACAAACTGAAAAGGCCACTGGGATTGAAAGTGACGTGTAGCTTCTTTTTGAAAGAAATTGCAGTTGTAACAAACTATTCTTAGGAATGTCCAAAGCTTGTATGCATCCATATTGTTATAAATGGATACCAGGACTTAAGAAAAAGGGATCACAAGAATTTGTAAAGGAACTTTGTTGAAATATATCTAGGTTTTTCTAGTTCTCTCAGAGATTACTTTGAATTATGTAACATTTTCAAGAATTAATATGGATATACAGATCAAAGTTTCAAGCCTAAATCTTCTTTGTCTTCTAGTGTGCATTCATTAGTTTGCTGGTTTCATTTGGATAATTTAGGGTTGTTCAAATGAGCATGGATTGTAAGGAAATCTTATAGACATATTTCTAGCTTTTCTCTTTAGGAGAGGGATTAAATGTGCATGAAATATTTCTGTCGGTAGATTAATTGTATGCTGCTTTGAATCTGATGAACTATTTTAGTTGAAAGGGAAGAACCTATGTATATGTTAGGCATGTATGGGGTTCATGAAAGCTAAAATGATGAAATATATGAGATTGTTCAGTTTTTTTGAAAACTCTTGCTTGATTTAGGTGACTCTGTAGCCTGGATAAGGCACTAATATCAGTTATGGAATTATTTCTATCTTTCTTGGGATTAAATACTAAAAATGAGCATAAGTTTTCTTTAATGTTTCAGTTCCATTGAGGTGATGAAATCCATAGGTTTTTAGCATTGGTTTACTGTGGATCTCAATTTAAAAGTGTGAAAGTATTCACAAAAGGTATACCCACCTGAGCTTTGGATAAGTTCGAAGTGTAGAAGGTTTTGTTGAAACCTTGCTATATGTTATTCTGGAATTCTATTTTCTTGGTGCCCTCTTCATATGCAAATAGAGTTATCAAATCTTCTTACATGGAGGAAAAGAGAGAATCAGAATTTGAGAATAACAACATAATCTAAGAGAACCATCCTTCTTCTTAATGAAGATAACATGTACACCCCAAGGGGAAACACTAGTACGAATGAACCCCTTGGCCAGCAATTCCTCAATATGCAACTTCAACTCACTCAAATCCTAAGTAGTCATTAGATATGGAGCTCTCGAAATAGGTTCAACACTAGGAACCAAGTCTATGCAGAAATCTATGTCTCGTTTCAGAGGCATACCGAGAGTATCCAACGAAAACACATTAGCATACTCTCGAAGAATAGGGTGACCATCAAGAGTGATTTCTCGACTCTCTTTTTCATCCACATCCTCAAGAGTAATTGCAAAAAGCTGACACCCTCTACACATGCACCACTTAAGTTGCACAATGGAAATCATACGTAGGGATATCGGTCTCTGAACTCCAACAATCTCCACTTCCCTGCCAAGGTCATCTAAACACTCCACGATCTTATTGTGACAATCTACACTAGCACTATGAGATGAAAGCCAATCCATACCCAACACAACTCCATAAGAACCCAAAGGAATGACTCGAAGGTCAATTGAAGTAACCAGGGATCTTAAGTCCAACTCACAACTGGGAATTGTAGACACATAAAAGTTGCACAATGAATTAAGTGATTTTTATTCATTTAATTATTCTTAATTCTTCCAATTAATTAAATTAAGATTTAATTAATATACCCTTCTTCTATCTAAGCCATTTAATTAAATTCACATTTAATTAAATCCCCCTTCTAGCCCATTTAATTAAATTTACATTTAATTAAAATCCCCCTTCTAGCCCATTTAATTAAATTTACATTTAATTAAATCCCCCCACTTGCAAAATCCTACAAATGCAAGTTGCAACCACAATTGAAATAAAGCAATTTATTTTCACTAAATCCTATTATCCCCCATCCACTTGCATTTTCCTACATCTCCCACTTGCCTCCCTAAACCCCATTCTAGATTCTTCTAATCACTTCTAAATTAGCCTAACCCATCTCCTAAATATTGTCACATCCCTAAGCAAAGGGAAGTCACTTCTCAAACCCTCGAAGTCTTTGAAAACCATTAAAGGCTTTATGTCTTCAAGAAGTTAACCTTGAAATTCTTCCAAACCATTAATGGTTAAGTCAACCTTCTTACATGGTTAGAGACTTTTTGCCTAACTCAACCTTCATCTAACCCAAGGGTCTCATCAAGCATTCATTTCTTTGACCATGGTTATTCCTTTAACCTTTGCACAAGATTTTACCCTTTGGGTAAAAGCTTTATCCAATGGATAACCCTAACCCAACCTTAACCCTTACCTCCTAGGGTAACCATGAGGTCTTATCAAGCATTTAATGCTTCTTACCTCTCCTCTCAACCAGCCTTATGTTGACAATTGTCACCATTTCATTAGTGAAAATTGATAACATGGTTTGACAACTTTCAAACTTGACCCTTGATTAACTCTTTCAATCCTGACCACCCATTGCCCTATTTTCACTATAAATAGAGCTCTCATTCCTCCATTTTAAGGATCCATGTAAGATTTTAGTATCTCATTTATGCTCAATTTTATTAACACATCTAGCTTCTCTTTGTAATAGGAATTAATCTAATAAGCATTTTAGACTATTTCCTTTATCATTAGCTTAACACATAAACTAGTATATCATGTTAGGATAGTATTGCCACTAATCTTGTCATCTTATAAATCTAGTTTATTGCATTTGTAGAATCATGCATAGATAGGATGCATTTTCATAACTAAATCAATCATAAGCATCCCTCATTCTTGCATTTGTCATCCCTAAGCCGCTTTGCTTAGTGATCTGAGAGAAAAGGCATTGGCTTGAGGGACCTTGTGAAATAGAGAACCATGGAACCAACCTTGGGAAGTTGATTCATTTTTCATGACTCCATAACTTGCACCAAGAAGTCTTGTGGGTGTGTGGACAAGCCTCTTTGAACTTCATTTATTTTACATTTTAAGTTTCATCGCCCCGCTTTTCTTGCATACATTTCTGGCGCCTACTGTGAGGCTCTACCCCATTAATCAAATCGGTTTTTAAAAATAAACACTTCTATAGGTACGCAGGAAACAAGAATCAATGCGTAGGGAACATCCCTTAGTGCATCTAGTGTATCATTTAGCGCATATAGACTACTGTTTGGCGCGTGGGACTCATTTCCCAACGCGTGAAGATCATACTTTAGTGCATCATCCTCACTAACCTTTTCCTATAGGTCTCGGCGTGGAAGAATAGCAGCTTAGCACATTTGGAAAACAACTTATTGCATCGGGTTTGTCTGATAGTGCATCCTGGCTATACAGTAGTGTGTACAGTTTGATCTGTAGCGCATCATAGATAGAGGCAAAACCAAAAATTGTAAGCGAATGTAAAAATTAGACTTGTTGAAGTCCACAAAAACCCACAGATTTTCTAACAATTTTACTTGATATTTTGCAGGGTTTTAACAAATTTCTTGCAGATAGGAGCTTAATTTTAGGATCATTAAATAGTTTAGGTTTTTACTAACTAAGTTAAGTTAGTTAAGAGATAAACTTCTTTTGATTCTTGTTAAAATTGAACTCACTTTTGTTTGGGCTTTAAAAGGAACCACAAAACAATTTTTCCCTACTTGTCTAGGAGAGGAAATTTTCAAATTGGGTCTTAAAAAAGAACAAATCAATCTTTCAAGTTTTGCAAACAAATGGATTAAAAATAACTTCACCATCCTTTGGTGTATAAAAGGATCCATTTTAGGTTTTAGCAAAGTAAAGAACCGCACAAAATCCCAAAAGTCTTTTTGCAACTAAAGAGGGAAGATATTCCCCTTTCGATTGATTTCTTTTGTTGATGAAAATCACGTTCATTTTGTTGACCAAGTTATTTTTAGATTAGAAAATCATTGCCCTGAGAAATTAAAAAGAACACCATGTTTTTGTGGAGCAACATCTCCATATAGGATTAGCAAATCATTGCTTTGAAGGGATTAAAAAGAATTTGTGTGCTTTGTCTCGAAAGTGGAAGGTATATGCTCTCCCCTTAATTGGGTGATCAAAAAGCCAAACCACTCTTAAAGCTTTCTTTAATTCAAGCAATAAGTCCTTTAGTAGGCCTGCCTTCCTCAGGGGTTGAAAAACTCTTAAAGTCATTTTTGGCCGGTGTGAAGGGAACGACCTAAGTGGGAAACGACTTTCAAGCCAAGTGTTCCAACCCACTATAATCAAAAGTGGAAAGTGATGAAAGTTCTTTTCAACGGTTGCGCGCAACGATTAGCCTTCCCCCAGTATCCTTGAGATATGTAAAGCCTTTATTCTAAAGGTTGGGAAGCCTTCTGAGGGAGTTTATCATTGACGACCGAACATGAAGCTTGATTATGAACCTTAGCATAGAAACTTTGAGCCGAGTCAGTAAACAGACATTTGCAATATCATAGTGCAAGGGTGGGGAATAATCCGCCCCAAGATTGCTCACCATATATCTCAAAAGATAGCTACTCAATTGTGAAGCAATTCACTTTGGGTTAATTTCTGGCAAAAGGCAAAAAAATGGGCGCCCCTAGGGGGTGACACGACTATTTGAGCTGACGGAGTATCAAGACTATTGGGCTATGATATTGCTTATGGCCCTTGAATAAAGAGTCTGATTGAAATGCATGTTGTATCTAAACCTGTTGAAACATTGGGGATTTGAACACATCGTCACAGAACATACACTTATTATTTAGATTAAGCAAAATGGTTGTCTCTTTGGTGCCATGCTTTCATTTGTTATTTCAGAAAATCATCTATCAACACTAAAAACTCAAGGCAAAATTCCAAAATTGTAGAAAACAACCAAGTCAATATATTTCAGGGCAGTTGAGCGTGTAAGAGCAACCTCTTAGCGCATAGGAACCATCTTCTAGCGCATTAAATCTTCTCTTTAGCACATCAAGTCTTAGCAGTAGCGCTTCACCAGAATCTAAAAGTGAGTAGTAGCAGTTAGCGCGTTTTAAAAATATTTTAGCGCGTAGAGGTCAAGCTTTAGTGGGTAGGGTCAAATTGTTAGCGCATAGGTGGCCCATATTGGCACATAACCTTTTGAACCAAAGCTGAAGCAATATTAAACAATATTAACCAGTTAGCGCGTATCAAGGTGCATCATAGCGCATGGAGCCTTTTCGCTACCGTATAGAGAAGTTTTTATAGCGCATAGCGACTCTGTTCTAGCGCATAATCAAAACCAGAAAAATAAGGGGCAAAACCAAGGTCAATTTTGAAATTTTTGAAAACAATTTCGAAATCTTTCCTTCATCAGCTTGAACTTCATCAATTAGAAAACCTATTTCTAAAGCTATTTCTACAAGCAAATTTCCATCCAACAAAGTTGTTTGAAAATCTGAAACTAGTCGCAAGATAAACATATCTCTCGTATCAAAATAAGGAAACATCATCACAAGTGGCAAATAGGTCCTTTAAATCAAACATATTTTTATCCCAAAACACACTTGTTTAAAACTCTAAGTTGTCAAATCGAGTTTCCATATTGGGAAAGCTTGTATTCCATATCATTTTACACACTTTGTCATGAGGGGGCATATAAACCTTCACTTTGATAAAGTAAGACTTAAGTTTCCAGAACAAGATAAACTAAATCCAAAGCAAATCAAAGGACACCATTGATCGCTTGTGCATGACTAATCCTCATATTCTGAGAAGAAAGAATATTTATCATAACACTAAGTTGAAGAAATATCAACCAAGTTCTTCAAAACTTGCCAAAAGAAATAAATTTTTATACATCAATCACCAACTCTTCAAATCTCATTGCACATTCTTTCGTCATATACGCTTGTATCTTCAAAACAAAACAAACAAATTTGACAAGGAACCCTTGAGGAGTAGGGCATTCTGTCAAAAATCAGCATTTAGTCAACGCATAAATCAAGGAGGAAAGATCAATCCGGCCTTCTTTCCTGAAGAGTGCATCACTTATAACATACCCCGATTTGAACCACCAACCCCTGAGAAAAAAATTGAAGAAGAATTCATTCCTTTTGTCACAGAGAGCTTCTACTAGATGCCCACTGTTACTCGCTCTCAATGAAACAAACAAAGCGAAATGCAACCAGAATCCAACATGAATCAGAGATTATCAAATCCTTTCGAGGTTCCATATCTAGAGGACACTGAAATTACTGAAGGACTTCTTCAAGAGTGTCAAGAAAGCACTTCATTTCAAAGGCTTGTGGAAAGGCTCATGGAAAATGACAAAGAAAAATATTTGCTCATGCTCACAAGCAAAGGAGTTAAACTTCCAGAAGATTTGGACACGGACATTTTTAGAACAAGATCTCGACATTATGAATATCAAGAATGACAAAGAGAGGAAGAAACACGTGACCTTGAGCAAGATATCCATGAGCAAAACATCCCGAAGCAAAACATACCATTCCACACACCATTTCAGCCTAGAACTAATACAAGGGAAGAACTCTTCCCCCGGCAACACAATGCACCTTTGATTGCTCTCACTCAACAAATGCAAATGTTACAAAGACAAATGCAAGACATGCAACAAGGTACAACATTATGATACTCCTTAACTGAAATTTGTCCTTATCCTTTTGACAGACGATTAAACATGGTAGCTTTTCCTCCAAACTCAGACATTCCCAAGTTTGACAAATATAATGGGAAAAGTGATCCTCGTGATCATGTTTGCGAATTTTGTACAATGAGTCTGGAATTCGCCCATAATGACACCTATTTGATGACATTATTCTCAAGAATCTTGGGTGGACAAACAATGGAATGGTTATCCAAAATCACACCTCCTGTCAGATCATTCGATGAACTAGTCAATGAATTCACAACTCAATATTCCTATAACATTCAACATGCTATCACCTTATTAGATGTCTGTAACACCAAACAGAAAAACAATGAAACATTCATGGTATTCCTTCAACGTTGGTGGCGTATGGTTTCAAGATATCATCGTGATGTACCTGAAAAGGAAAAGATGGAAATTTTCATCAACAACTTGAATAGTGAGATGAGTTATAGACTCAAACTCCAATGCATACCATCTTTTGCTAAATTGATTTAGAATGGCATCCAAGTAGAAGAAGCATGTGTCAAAAAGGGAACGTTGAAATTTTTCAAAGAAGGAACAAGTTCATACAATTACAACAACCAAAACAACAACTTGGACAAATCCAGATTCTAGACCAGAAACAAAAACAATGGAAATGAAGGAGGAAATGAATCAAATGATCGAAAATCAAAGCAACCCATGCTCGCTTTATCAGGTAATCCTCAAGCTACAAAGAATCCCAAAGGTGCCAACCCAAGCACTGACACTTATGCACCGAATACCAATCAAAATCAACTTGACACAAACAACACCAATAATACCCAAAACAATAACACCAATAGGGGACCTAATCCAAACCCACGGGGTAATGCAAACAACTTTCCAAAATGCATTTATACACCACTAGGGCAGTCACTGGAGTCAGCATTCAAAGAACTCCTGGCAAATTTTTTTATCTCTTTACCAACAATCAACAACTTTGAACCGCAAGTCAAACCACCTTGGTGGAATGAATCACACTTTTGTGCTTTTTATCGCAACAAAGGTCATCAGACAAATGATTGCATGAGGCTGAAAAACATTGTTCAGGACATGATTGATAGAGGTGACTTAATGGTCGATGGTCTCAAGACAAATGGTGACCACATAGCTTTCAAGAATCCTCTTCCAAACTACAACAAGGATGGGGCTTCAACCTCAAATGATACACATGGGGCTCGTATCAATCACATATACAATAACATCATCAATCATATATCAGCTGAAGACAATCAAGTAAATGTTATCACAATCAAAGACAGGCGTGAACATGAATCTGTCAACGTAACAACCAGAGCTCAAAAATATGTCTTGAAGGGACATATGTCAACAAAAAATACTGTACCCAAAATTCAATATGATCTAGTCAGTCAACTGCGTAAAACTCTTGCTCAAATATCTATATTGGAATTGTTAAAACTTTTGCCAAAACAAAAAGACATATTGGAACAAGCATTATTAGAAACAAATGTACCTCAAGATTTGGATGCTGACAAATTCCAAGCCATGGTGGCTCATATGACAGGGCCTCGTAACCTCACTTTTTCTGAGCATGATAATATCTCATTGAGCCATCCACACAATACTCCATTCCATATTGAAGTCATGGTCTATAAACATCGTGTTAAATGAGTATTAATAGATGGAGGAGCTAGACTTAATATTTGTACCTTAAAACTTATCCGTGCATTAGGCTTCTCTGAGGAGTCTATTGATCCACGCAAAAAGATCACTATAAAGGCATATGATGATGAAGAAAGATCATCTAAAGGAACAGTGGTGTTGCCAATTCAAGTAGGACCAATATGAAAGGATACTATGTGCCAGGTCTTAGACATAGAGCTCACATACAATATCTTATTAGGTCGACCTTGGATACATGAAATGCAAGCAGTACCCTCCACTTATCACCAGTGTGTTAAATTCCCCTACAATGGGCAGGAGGTTTCTATATCACTTGATCATAATCCATTTCAACATTGTAATGCTATGGGGGCAGCCCAAGATAGCTTGGTTCCACATAATAGAGAGAAACACAATTCCTCAACACCAGATCTTCAACAAGAAAAGTCTAAATCATTATCTATGGATTTTAAGAGAAAATGAAAATCAAAGAACAAGGCATGGGAGAATACTCTTTGGAACCCATGTGTTTGGCCAACTTACCAACATCACCTAGATCTCATGGATTACCTACAACATCAACACATCAAGCAACTCAGCCCATCACAAAGTTTGATGGCACATTCATCCAACTCGACACTCTAGCACATGAATCTGAGGAAAAGGACATCCTTAGTTGGCTATACAAAGATGAGGAAGAAGATAGAGCAACTACTATGGAAGTAGCTATACCAACACACTTATATGGAAATGGCTACTTAATCATGCAACAAATGGGATACAATGGCAAAGGACCTATTGGTAAGCGAAAGGAAGGCACCACAGAACCATTAGATCCTCCTTCACAATTTAGTAAAGACAAAAAGGGATTTGTCTTTTAACTCACTCTACTACCAAAGAGGGCACCACACAAATATCAAAAACCTCAGTGGAAAGCAAAGAAGAAATACAAAGAAGACTCCTGGCAAGAGGCACTATTTGAGTCAGCTAAGATAATACGTAAGGAATGGGAACATCAAGAACAAAAGAAATGTCAAAGGTAGCCTATCAACCAAAAGAAAGAAGCATCTACTGTAGAAGCACATCGTATTCAAGAACCAATATCCAACAAAGAAGAATCACCTCCTGATAACATCATTCCTCCCTGAGGAGAGACAATATATGAACAAATGCAAAGAGTAGAAGCAGGATCTGACACAGAATCAGAGAAAACTATCAAACTTGTCTCAATTATCAAAGACTTGTTCTCACCTTACAACATACCAGTTCATAGCACTGCTAGAATCTAGGATAATACCTCTGAGACCGATTCCAATGAATATGAATGGGGAAGCTGTTCTAATGTTACTGAAGATATTTGTGTAAAAGATAGTAGTAAACCCATCTCTCAAGAAGAAAATGGCACAAAACCTAGATCACTTGAATTTGGTCCACAAAATATCTATGACGCCAAGGAAAACAAGCAGCGACATTATGAAAAAGTCTATACGGAAGATGATACCATCGAAGACCTTGACAAGATCCTTAGCTTCTTTAACATGTAGGACAACCATGATAATACTTCCATCCTGACACTTGCAACAGTCGAACTTGATCCACCTAACGACTCCTTACCACTTGTCTTTCCTGACCTCATTGATTGGGACGAGCCTGAAACTCATGATATACCAGTTTTCCCAAATGAGGAATCCATTATCAATTACTTATGTACCATTACCTTGGAGACAAACTCTACCAGTAAACAAAGTAATGAAATCTGCAATTAGGGGAGTGCCAAGTCTCTCAATCACAAAAATAAAAAAACTAAAAGATCTACTGTTGAAAACCAGTCAATGGCAGCAATAGATCACACAAAAGTAAAAATAAAGGACGCATCTGAGGGTGAAAACCTTTTTAAGGCACCTAAGAATGGGAGACTTGAGACTCTTCCTGAGTATTATCATGAGTGATCACCCATATTGATTGAGCCCACTCAATCAATCAACATTGGTACTACAGAAGTAGCCAAAACTATACACCTTGCAGAATATTTGACAGAGGAAGAAAGATCATAATTTATTAAATTTTTTAAAGAAAAGCAAATCAACTTTGCTTGGTCATATGCAGATATGCCCGGGATTGATCCACAATTAATCATGCATCACTTGTCCATTGCTCTAGGAGCTAAGCCAGTCAAGCAAAAACTAAGAAAGATGAATCCACATGTAGCACTCATGGTTAAAGCTGAGATGAAGAAACTATTAGACGTCGGATTTATTCGACCTATTGACTATGCTGAATGGATTTCCAACATTGTACCAGTATCAAAACCAGATTGCAGTATTAGAATCTGCACTGATTTTAGAGATGTCAACAAAGCCTGTCCAAAGGATGACTTTCCTTTGCCCAGTATCGACATAATTGTAGACCTCACAACAGGCCATGCAATGCTATCACTAGTGGATGGTTTTTTAGGCTATAATCAAATAAAAATAGCCCCAGAGGATCAAGATAGAACAACGTTTACCTATTCGTGGGGAACATACTATTGAAATGTCATGCCTTTTGGCTTAAAGAATGCAGGAGCAACTTATCAATGAGCAATGACAACAATCTTTCATGACATGATGCATACCTTCATGGAAGACTATGTAGATGATTTACTAGCTAAATCCTTCACTAGAGCAGAACATCTAAGCATCTTAGAAAAGATTTTTGATAGATTGGAAAAATTCCAAGTTAGGCTCAACCCTAAGAAGTGTGTCTTCGGGGTTACATCAGGCAAATTACTAGGCTACATAGTTTCAGCTAAAGGTATTGAAGTGGATCCAGCAAAGGTACAAGCCATTATGGAGATGCCCCCATCAAAGAACATCAACTAGCTTAGATCTCTACAAGGACAACTCTAATCAATCAGGCGATTCATCGCTCAACTAGCAGATTAAAGTCTCCCATTCAATCATTTGCTACATAAAAATATACCATTCAAATGGGAAGCCAAATGTGCCAAATCCTTTTATCAAATCAAGCAGTATCTAATGAACCCGCTAGTTCTAGTACCACCAATAGCAGGGAAGCCACTCGTCCTCTACAGTTCAACAACAAAACATATCATTGGGGGCATTGTTAGCACAAGAAGGTCAACGGGGCAAAGAGCGAGCTATCTATTATATCAGCAAGACATTGAACGTATATGAACTCAACTATACATTCATTGAGAAAGCTTGTCTAATAGTGGTATTTGCCTCTCAAAAATTCTGGCACTACATGCTAGCTCACACAATTAAGTTGGTTGCAAAAATTGATCCTCTCAAATATTTACTTAGTAAAGTAGCTCTTATAGGCAGATTGGCTAAGTGGGTCATGATCCTCAGTGAATTTGATATCCACTACACAGAGCGAAGAGCTATCAAAGGACAAGCAATTGCAGACCAATTGGCAGAAGCACCACTACTAGGAAAACAAACTATGGAGATTGAATTTCCAGACAGAGATGTTCTTGCTATCTCCACCAAACAATGGACCTTATATTTTGATGGATCCTACACACAACATGGCTCAGGTGCTGACATTCTATTCATCAGTCCTGAAGGACACACTATACCAAGATCATATAGGCTTATGTTTCCATGCACAAATAACTTTGCTGAATATGAGGCATTAGTTATAGGCATCAAAATGGCCGTAGAATGGAGGATCACAGAATTAAAAGTCTACAGAGATTCACAACTAGTCATTAAACAAATCAATAATGACTATCAGACAAAGGACAACAAGCTTCTACCATACAAGCGAATGGTGGATGATTTTAAACAATATTTTGTACACATCACCTTCAAGAAAATACCAAGGTTGGATAATAGAGCAGCTGATGCAATGGCTACTATCGCTTCACTACTGCAAATTCCAGAGCAACATAATCATTATGATTTTCTGGTAGAGCAACTGTTCTCCCTAGCCTATGACCATTCTGAATCCCATGTTATCTATGCCTTGAACGGTTCTGACTCTCCATTATATGGACCAATATATGACTATCTTAAGAACAATATCCTACCCATTGACCTATCTTGAAACCAAAAACATAACTTTATCTGGCAAGCTGCCCGTTATACTCTTACCACTGATACTTTGTACCGTCAAGGTCTAGATGGTACTCTTCTTCATTGCCTTGATCATAATGAATCTGACTCCACTTTACACAAGCTTCATGAAGCTATCTGTGGCACACATTCAAGTGGTACTACTCTTACTAAAAAGATTCTAAGAATGGGATATTACTGACTGACAATGGAAAAAGACTCTTACCACTTTGCAAAGAAGTGTCCTAAATGCCAAATCCATGGCAATCTTATACATGCACCAACACAGGAACTGCAGTCATTCACAACATCCTGGCCCTTTTTCCAGTGGGGACTAGACTTGGTTGGCAAAATTCATCCTTCATCTTCAAATGGACACAAGTTCATTATAATTGCAACAGAATACTTTACCAAATGGATTGAAGCAGTCCCCATGACCACAGTGACTGGGAAACAAATTGCCTCTTTTATCCTTAATTATCTGATATGCAGATATGGCATTCCAAGTTCCATCATCACAGATAATGGACAACCTTTCAAAAACCAAGATTTGTGAGAACTATGTGAAAAATTCAAAATCCAACACCATTTTTCTACACCTTACTACCCGTAGGGAAATGGTCAAGCAGAAGCATCCAACAAGACAATATTAAAAATCCTAAAGAAAATAATGAATGATGCAGGCAAAGATTGGCATGTACAACTCAATCCAACACTTTGGGCATACAGAACTAGCATCCGCACACCAATGAGAGCTACACCATATTCATTGGTATATGGATTTGAAGCAATTTTACCCTTAGAGGTAGAAATTCCATCTCTCAGAGTCTCTTTAAAAAGCCTAATTCCAGATGAAGAGTATCAAGTTAACCGATTGCAAGAGCTCGAGCTTCCAGATGAAAGACATCAACGTGCCTACACTCATCTCAAAGCATATCAACAACGTATGTGCAGGAGCTACAACCACAAGGCCATTCCTAGAATTTTTAAAATTGGTGACCTAGTACTCAAGGAAAATCCTAGGAATCAGTAGGATCGGGAAAAGAAAGGGAAATTTGAACCTAATTGGTTAGGTCCCTATGTCATTATATCAACTTATGGATTAGGCACCTATCAGCTAACAACTTCAGAAGGATACATGCTCGACGAACCAACTAACAACATCCATATGAAGAAATACTACACTTGAGTAATCTAATGCACGAAAAAGTCAAAAATATCAAAAAATCAAAAAAAATAAAAATCAAGAAAAAGGTAAATAAAAAGGTACAATAAAAGAAAATGGTGAAAACTTAGCAATATGCGCTATTGTGAGAGGACAACTCCTCTATCTATATCCATACCATTATATCCACAGTAAAGCACTATCAGCCATCGCCCGATATTTTTATCATAATATCCATCCAGGACATACTTAGGGTAGTCACTATCCTAGTTTATCCGCATATCTTTTCACCACATCTCACCATGGCTGGTAATCACTATACAATCCACATTTAGAAGCACACTTGACTAGGGGCAGTATAAACTTGCAGCACATTCAAGCCATCAAAACTTGTCGCAAACTCAGAACATCATATGCAGCAAACCGCACTCGCACAATCGCAAAGCAAAGCATTGATCGCTTAACAAGATTCACAAAATATGATGGATGATTTTTTGACATATCAAATGTTGCATCTTGCATAAAGTTTTGACTATTTTTGCACTTGAACTTTTTGAATTGTTGGATCCTCTATATTTTCTCAACAATGCTTTAAAGCTAAAGAACATCGTGGGGACTCCAATATTTTCTTAGTTTTCTATCTATGAGGCACTCATCTGTATTGTGTAAATACTTGTCTCGAGAAGTGATTCACAACATATCACTAAAAACATGATTCCACTTTATGCATACACATGATTTAATCTTGTCTGTTTCTATACAATCTGCACTCAGGTCGTCCTGGTTCAATTATACCTTGACGCTTGTGCTATCTTGCAAATAAAAAATCATGTAAATTTTTCTCAGGTCATTATGGTTCAAATATACTATTATGCTTGTATAAATTTTCAACATATCCCAACATTAATCAATTCTCAATGATGATACATATAAATAAAGAAAACAACATGTGGCTATACAGGGATGACAAGTACAAAATGAGGATGCTCAAATCAATTAGTTGCATATCATTTTACAAATTAGTTGCATATCAAAATCAATTAGTTGCATATCATTTTAAATCTGGCATAAGTATCACAACATATCATTATCATACATCTCATTTTCAAGATACATCTCACAACATATCATTATCATACATCTCATTTTTAGGATGCATCTCACATCATTATCATTATCATACACATCTCATAAATCAACGCAATACATCATCACGTTTTCATTCATCTCATCATGAATCATACATTCACGTCATAATCAAAATCAAGAGCATTTATCTAAGCATCACATCATCCTCATAAAATCTCATATCGAAACATAATGCATATCATTCATCATTGCATCCCTCACATGCATATCTATCGCATCATCATGGAATCTTTCTTCACTTTCATATCTTCATCGTTCTTTCAAACTATCTTCTATCATTATTCCAAACTATCTTCTATCATTATTCGAAACTATCATCTATCATGTCTTATACAAAATGTATCTTTCCTAAAACCAGATGTTTTGATCAGCTCTTATATAGGATATATCATTCCTGAAACTAGATGTTTTGATCAGCTCTTATACAGGATATACCATTCCTGAAATCAGGCATTTTGATCAGTCTTATATAGGATATATCATTCCTGAAACTAGACGCTCGATCATCCATGTCTTATACAAGCGGTATCATTCTTGAAACCAGATGCTCGATAATCCATGTCTTATACAGGAGGTGTCATACCTGAAACTAGACTTGATCTCAATCCAATCAATCTAATCAATCTTATCAAACCCATGCATGTAATCACTATCCACTCTTCTATCTTTCAAATAACATTCTTCTTCTTTCAAGAGATCATTCATGCCTTTTGTGCATGAACAATCTCCCAAGGGGGCATTATCATATCATATCGACATCAATTTCATATCAAATAAATTCTTCATATATGGGGCATCATCAATATCGTTCATCAAATCTGGGACATCATATCGACTTTTCATATCAAATCAATTTTTCATATCCACAGAATCATATCGATCAAATTTTGACATCATATCCGACAAATTTTTATTGAATCAACATGTGATCACATATCAACTCAAAGAGGGGCAAAATGTAGACACATAAAAGTTGTACAATGAATTAAGTGAATTTTATTGATTTAATTATTCTTAATTCTTCCAATTAATTAAATTAAGATTTAATTAATATACCCTTCTTCTATGTAAGCCATTTAATTAAATTCACATTTAATTAAATCCCCCTTCTAGCCCATTTAATTAGATTTACATTTAATTAAAATCCCCCTTCTAGCCCATTTAATTAAATTTACATTTAATTAAATCCCCCCACTTGCAAAATCCTACAAATGCAAGTTGCAACCACAATTGAAATAAAACAATTTATTTTAATTAAATCCTATTATCCCCCATCCACTTGCATTTTCCTACATCTCCCACTTGCCTCCCTAAACCCCCTTCTAGATTCTTCTAATCACTTCTAGATTAGCCTAACCCATCTCCTAAATATTGTCACATCCCTAAGCAAAGGGAAGTCACTTCTCAAACCCTCAAAGTCTTTGAAAACCATTAGAGGCTTTATGTCTTCAACAAGTTAACCTTGAAAGTATTCCAAACCATTGATGGTTAAGTCAACCTTCTTACATGGTTAGAGACTTTTTTCCTAACTCAACCTTCATCTAACCCAAGGGTCTCATCAAGCATTCATTTCTTTGACCATGGTTATTCCTTTAACCTTTGCACAAGGTTTTACCCTTTGGGTAAAAGCTTTATCCAATGGATAACCCTAACCCAACCTTAACCCTTACCTCCTAGGGTAACCATGAGGTCTTTTCAAGCATTTAATGCTTCTTACCTCTTCTCTCAACCAGCCTTATGTTGAGAATTGTCACCATTTCATTGGTGAAAATTGAAAACATGGATTGACAACTTTCAAACTTGACCCTTGATTAACTCTTTCAATCCTGACCACCCATTGCCCTATTTTCACTATAAATAGAGCTCTCATTCCTCCATTTGAAGGATCCATGCAAGCTTTTAGTATCTCATTTATGCTCAATTTTATTAACACATCTAGCTTCTCTTTGTAATAGGAATTAATCTAATAAGCATTTTAGACTATTTCCTTTATCATTAGCTTAACACATAAACTAGTATATCATGTTAGGATAGTATTGCTACTAATCTTGTCATCTTATAAATCTAGTTTATTGCATTTGTAGAATCATGCATAGATAGGATGCATTTTCATAACTAAATCAATCATAAGCATCCCTCATTCTTGCATTTGTCATCCCTAAGCCGCTTTGCTAAGTGATCTGAGAGCAAAGGCATTGGCTTGAGGGACCTTGTGAAATAGAGAACCATGGAACCAACCTTGGGAAGTTGAGTAATTCTTCATGACTCCATAACTTGCACCAAGAAGTCCTGTGGGTGTGTGGACAAGCATCGCCTCATCATTACCAATCCTGACATACTATTTGAGCTCATAGAACCTGTGCTCAAACTGGTCTACTTTCATACCATACTGACACAAAGCGTAGAACTCATCTGCCCAAGTCTGCCTCCACTGGGGTGAGAGAAATCATGCCTTGAATCTCTCCAGAAATAGCTCTCATGTTACAGTGTTAATGCACACACCGATCTTCTCCTCCTATAATCTCCACAGGATCGAAGCAAAATTATCGAGATGCATGATAGCACATCTGGCCTTGGTGTTGCTACTATATGGGAACATAACGAAACACCAATCCAAACTAATAAGCCAGGTCTTTGCCTCGAGACCGGTACCCATACCATCAAAGAAGGGAGGGTTGGACCTCATCAAGTCCTTTATGTGACATAAGGAAGCTGGATCTCGGTCAGCTAGGATCTCCCTCCTCTTGGGTGATCTCTCTCTCTCTCTCTCTCCTCTGGAACCTACTGATGTGACTCCTCAACCTAAGCATGAATAGGCTGATCAACCTCAAGCCTGGTGTTTAACTTGGCTAGAACCTCCTGAATCATCTATTTGAGCTCTTGCCTTTCGGGAACCTTCTCTCCTGCATGCTGTGAATCCTAATGAACAGACTATTCTGGCTCAACACTCACATGAGTGGGTGGTGGTGAAGAAATGTGATGGTCAGAACCATGACTCTGTCCTCCACCTCTGCCTCTATTACGACCATCGTATGATCACCCATACGACCACCTCCCCTAGCTTTCCTAGGCATGACCTAGCACTGTAAAAGAGAAAATAGTTCAGATCTATGGCAAGGATAAAACAAGAGAAACACAAACATTAAGACCTAAGCAAAAAGGTCAAGTTGAATGGGCTTACTACAAACCCAAAGTACCCAGTGTTGAAACTTGGGCTCTGATACCAAATGTAATGCCCCACCAGAAACCCTAAAGGAAAACAACACAGCTAGGCAACTAAAGGGTGATTTTTTTTTTTTTTTTTAAGATTAAGTGCATTAATTATAACAATTGCACATTTAATAACACAATGGAAGTCTAACACATGATTTCCTAAGGGTTACCAATGAAGATTAATTCATAGATTATATTAACACAATGGTTAATCCAATTGTCCATCTAATTAGGAAAATTAAATGCTTAAGATAAAACCTACACATACATCTAAATTCCATAATGAAAAAATAAAGTATTCTAATACATTTATTTTCCCATAGATCATATATACAAAAGATTAAAGCAACTGAGTTTAACATACATTCCATTGATATAATATTATAATATCCATAAATACATGGCTTCCAAAAAATACCATGGTATCCAAAAGTTACAATGCCAAGGTTACATAAATGTTTTATACAATGACCACAAGGTCTCAATTGAACAATGATCACGAACATGAGCTGGTACATGAACCACAGATCAAGAAACACCAGTGAAGCCTTTCCTCACCTGAAGATACAATCCAAAACATCCGATGGGAAGTGGTATTACCACCTGACCATGTGATCCCAAAATGGAACCACCCAACTGTACTAGGAGATAGTAGAAGACCCTCAAGCAAGCAAAATAAGATAGAACTACATGACTCCGCAAACATCCATGTGACTCAACTCACAAACACTAGTCACTCTCAGGAGAGAGTGTCATCGCATGGATTAAGGTGGTTACCCTAGGTAGGCCTCCATAGGTACCGACCCCCATCCTGGGTTATCCTAGTAACCTCTCCTGAACCCTCGGCTGCATCTAAGCATCATGCAAACCCTACCAATCCTTTTGCGAAGACAAGGTGGTAGGTTTGCCATTCCAAGCCTTCTCACCACATCCTAAGCCTATACAAGCACTCAACCATGTGTGAGGCACATTATCTTAGTTAATATTTTAGCTACCCACCCCCTAATCAATTATTAGTTTATCACTTCTTAACTGACTTTCAATAGGTTATCCTACCATCCTCTTTGGGCGCGACCCCCGCTCGGAAGCCAATCTCTCTCAAAGGACACTAATAGGAAAGGTCTCTCTACGAGAACTCTATGGTGAAACTGACAACCATATCTAATCTTGACAAACCACAGGTGAAGGATACACAATCACTAACCCAGGATTGACCATCTGGAAACATAACACACAATGGCTCGCATCACAGGGTTATACAACGACACTTGACTAAGGGGTAAAAACAACCTTAGTAACAAGACAATAAATCAAATCAGATTAACAATGAAATATGCTTTTACCAGAGAATACCCTTTATTCTAAAGATTCTATAATAGGCAATCTTTTTAAAACAGTAAAAAGCATTAATTACTTGCAATTAAAGTTATCTCAGAAAATAAGATAATACACTCCATCATAAAGGAAATTCCAAGTTGCCATTGCATAAAAGCTAAATTTATCACATTGAATTAATTTTCCCCTAGTCATATGTTTGAGAACAATATCCAAATATTCCAATTAAATAGGTTTCCATATCCTAGATTTTATTCCAAATTAGAATATATATAATAATATAATATAACTACATGAGTATATAATCTTCGAATATAAACCATGTAATTAAATCATATTTAAAATATATATACTAAAAAAATATTTAATTTCCAATAATAAAATTTGCATACTAAATTGAAAATTTACTTTCCAAAAAGAACATCTACATAATAAAAGAAACTTTAACTTTCAATTTCCAATATTTAAAATTTACAAAGAAATCATATTTTAACCCAAATCATATTAAATAAAATGCTTTTAATAACTCTATGTTTATCAATGCATGCATTTAAAACTATATATATATTTATTATTAAAAAAAATAAATAAAAAAAAAAATTAAAAAAAAACAATAGGTAGCTACTACCATATGGTAGCATATGCTACCTGCGATAGCACTGCTACTGTATGGTAGCAGGTGCTACCCTTGGTTAGTGCTGCTACCTTATGGTAGCAGCCACTACCTTTGGGTAGCTTCTGCTACCGTGGGTAGCAAGCTCCGCCTCCCCACTAAATTCCTTTTTTTTTATATAATTTTTTTTAAAAATTTCAATAACATAAAACAATAAATTTCATTTCCAATAAAATTTATTTCCAAAGAATTTAATAAAACTGATTCCCCCAAAATAGATAATTAATTAAAAACAAATTTCCCCTAACTTTTAATAACCCAATAAATTTAAATTTATTACCATAGTAATTTGCATAAATTAACAACTAAATATAGAGACACATAAAACTTAATTAACATCTAGAATAAATAACAGAGATAATTAAATCTTTGGCTAAATCTCTGAAACAGTACATGGAAGAGCAAAAAAACTCAATCACAGTCCAAAATTATCGAAATTAATACTAAAAAAAGAGGAAATATTTTCTCTGGCAAGAGGCCACCCAACCTGTATGGCTTTCCTAGAAGATTCACGTGGAAGAGCTCAGTCCTGCAATCAGTTTTCCAAGCATTCTCTGATAATTTCTTCTTCAACAAAATATTGCTTCCAAAATAATTTTTCTTCCCAAAATCTCTGCCTGCTTCCCGTGAACTCCCAAAAAGAAAAAGATATATTCCCTTTTAACCTAAAATTTTAGGTTGCACATATTTTTCTGAAAAACCTAATATTTAATTTTAGTAATAAAAAAAATAAAATTATTTTCTTTTCTAATTCCCACCAAAGGGATAAATTAACATGCAATAAGCAAAAATCATAATCCCTTTCTTTTTTTTTTCTTTTCTTTTCTCATGCTAAATAATTAATTTTCTAAAAAAAGAAAATAAAGCAATACTTTAATTCTAATTTATTCTTTTATTCATTTATTATTTAAAATTCTAGGAAACAATAAATGAAATTAATCTAATTTATTTTTCATTAAAATTTAAATAAGATATATTTCTAATACAATGCAACTTGCAACCTAATTTAATAATTTCTTTTAATTAATTAAATTTAAAATCTCAATGCATAAAATACATAATTCAAAAATACCAACTATGAGATAACTCCATAAATTTAATTAATTAATTAAATCCACTAAACACACAAACTGAGCAAACCCCAAGCAAAGACTCAGAAAAGGTCAAACGACAAAATACAAAGGCCAAACAAACTAACAGGACGACCAATTGACGACACTCACAAGAGTGTAACTGGGTAAAATAGGGTCAACTACTACCTCCTCCACTTCCATCAGACAAATATAAGGCACGCTTAGACCAGTGAAGCCAGGTGGAGAGGATACCCCATACCTACCCAGTACTTGTACTTGCAATATCCTACATCACTGAACCACACATGTATATATACAATATAGAAAACACGACATGCACACCGATGAAGGAGAATCTTGACGTTCCTTGTCTCACCGGAGTGCGTGAAGGAAAATCGTCCCCTTGCATCCAATATACTTACAAACACGCAACATATAATTACACATTGCATAGATAAAGTAAAGTGTCAGTACATAGCAATAATTCATAAAATGCCATAAATCACAAGTACTGAGATACTGCAAATAAATTATGCATCTCATATCCAGATAAAGCATGAAATAATGTCATATAAGTCTGAATAACACATCATGGTAATGTATCTACTGAAAGTAAGTAAAAGTAAAGTAAGAGTCTAATAAGTTCAAACAAGGAGGGGTACTACAACCCAGTGTTTTAACCAGTTAAGCTCAACCCCTTAGACATTATTAGTTTATTATATTACTAATTGTAACTTTAAAAAATTAAGATATAATTTTTTGGGGCCAGAAATGAAGGCTGGAGCAGATGTGGTGTACTTGGGTGGATGTGAAGTTTTGTATGAGCATGGGGATGAGGAAGGTTCAAATTTTTGCCCCCATAGCCAATGCCGATACTAAAAGGTAGCCCATATGAAGTGAAAAACATATAAACCTTTGTTGCTAGGTGGCTCATATGCTACTTTTTCTATGGAGAGTGTGACAACAATATGGGTGTGCGTGCATATATGTGGATGCATATCTGATAAGAATGTACGCGTTCACTAAAATATTTGTATGTATAATATTTGAATAATTTAAGGTAATGTTAAGGGAAATAAATAAGAGAGGGGATCCTTAGGAAGGATGTGTTCCCCTAGAATGTGTTATTCATGCCTCAAAAAATATAGATTAGGACAATGAATAATAATAATATTGTGTTGTTACTCAAGAGATGAGAATATGGTTGCACCTAAAGCTGTCCCACTATACATCACAAGAAATAAAGCTATATATGTGCCACATAATAGTTACCAACACAACAAAGTGACAGTATAATAAATCAATGATGAATGTAAAGTGATTGACTAATTAAATCAAGTCCACTTCATAAGGAGAATGAATGCTAAGAATTCTCTTGTAGTAGAGATGTAGTATGAGTGAATACAAAAGCTATAGGATGAACATCAACAATGGACTAAAATAAATTCCCATCACAATTAGAAACAAGTGTACCCATGGTAGAATAGGAGATGTAGAGGGTAAAGGAGAAGCTTAAAAAGTGGTAGGGTTCTCAATCTCATCTACCAATTTAGTGCCATAAAGAGATATTGAGAAATGTGTATCATAGAAAAGAGTGATATTTGTATTATCATGAAGAATTTTAATCTTTGAATCTAGAGCATGAAAATAATTGTTAGAGCCAAAAAATATCATATGTTATGCACATGAAAGAAGGTATGAGTGACCAAATTTAGGAGTGTGTTTCAATTCAATGGGTGAAATAGTTATTAGATTGGATTCTAGGATAATTGGTAAAATATTCTTAGGAGGGACAATAAGAGGTGTATGTGATCTGGTTTTAGGTTTGGATAAATAGGAAGGATATTGGGTGGGTGGAAAAGAGTCATAGGGGATCCATGGTTAGAGGGGTGAGAAAAGGTTCATTATTTTTGAGGTGTGGATGATCGAGGAGAATGTGACCAAACTTAATAGAAGGAATAACTAAGTAAAAAAGAGAATAAAAATACTCAAAATGTATAGCTTAGTGAATAAGTGGTAGTATTTCTCAAATAAAAGGGTAGAAGATTTATATTAAGGGGGTGGAAACCCCATTAAACAAACAAGGAAAATAAATGGGAAATGAATAACTAAACACTCTCATTAACATCTTGTTTACATTGTGCCAAGTATGTAAGAGATATTTAAGGTCACATATTATACACTAAGTGAAAGATGAAGGCATGATGCACATCAATGGAGTGCATGGAACTATTAGGTAAGGTGTAGAACTAGTCTAAGGCAATATATCTCAATATGCTAGGAAATAATTTTGCTAAGACAATCATTACATGTATGTGTCAAGAATATGGTGGAGAAGTGTTTCACATGGTATAATGGATCATAGTGGCCATTATATGTGCCAATAGTTTTACACCCTATTTTTGAAAAAATAAATCATGTTACATTTACTTTATTTATTTGGATAATTAGATTATGTGTTTAAATTGTGATTTTATTACATAATCTTGGAATAAGATATAGTCTCCATTCTATGGTCATTTCAATGTATATATTCAATTGTTTGTGAAATATAAATACTAGTTCTGTCATGCTTGTGAAGTGTGATACCTACAACTGCAACACAAAACACTCAATAGATCATTACAAGCATGGTTAGCAAATTTAAAACAAAGAAAGATAAAACCATGGCAAAGTGATCTATCACCTCCTAAGAGATGCAAATGTGGATTTGCTTTCAGATCTAGATAAGCAAATTCTAGTGACTTGACTACACCTAGATGGAGGATTTGAAATGACAATGATGCAATTAAGCTATAAAATAGAATGATTAAGCTACATGATTCAACAATTATGCTATAAAATGATCAAATTAAGCTAGATCTAAGATGCAATTGCCTATAATAACAATGCTAAAATGATATGCTAAGAGATATATGCCTATAGTAACAATGTATAAGATATAAATGAGATGGGATCATTATTGTTCCAAAATGGGGAATATTATAAGATTTCCAAGGCAGGGGTGAGGTGGCAGGAATAAACGGTCAAGATTGAGTCTGAAGATATCAATGGTGAAATTGGAGGAGGTTGGAGGAAAGGGAACATTTGCCATTTGTATGGTGACAAGTGTCAAGAAGCTTTGCTCATGAGAGGGCAAGTGTCTAAGGAAAGGGGACATGTGGACCAAGAATGCCACGTGGCTCAAGGGAAGAGTATCCACACCATAGGAGGTTAGGATAAGCAAGATAAGATAGGTTTAATTAAACACAGGGTTAGATGGAATGGGTTAGGTTTAGAAGTGGTTAGGTTAGGTGGTTAGAAGTTAGGAGGAATGCGGGTAATTTGAATTAAAAAATTCAAATAATAGGAAAAGACTAATTAACTTTCAACAACTCATAAATTGATTTATTTTAATTAATTAGAAGGTTAGAAGAAATGATTGAAGATGGGGGGGATTAATTAATTTGAATTAATTAATCAAAGGGAACTATTGAAATGAACCTATTAAATAAATCCTTAGATTTATTAATAAGTAGATGAGTGGAAGAATTTAATCAAATTGTTAATGAATTAAATTAAATTAGGGAGGGGGATTAATTAAATAATTGCTTATTCAATTAATTATCTTCAGACCATTTTTAGGTGTATACATTTTGCCCCTCTTTGAAGTGAGGCATGATGACGCATTGATTCAAAGAATAATCTCATTTTGATGATGACATTGGTTCAATAGGATGCCCCAACTATTGATTGATAAATTATGGTATGATGATGTTCCCTCAAGAGATCAATTGAGATAATTGACCTTTGGAGTTTTGTGAATTTTTGCAAAATTGATATCCCAATTAGAAATGATTTGATTTCTGCAACTGTGGTTGATGAAAATGTGAGTTCTATGATCACAATGAAGTGCTTCTTGATTATTAATAAAGATTAATTTATTAGATTGATAAGATCACAATTCAGTCTGGTTTCAGGAATGACACCTCCTGTATAAGACAAAGATGATCAAAGCATCTGGTTTCAGGAAAGATACATCCTATATAAGACATGATCAGAACATCTGGTTTCAAGAAAGATACATCCTATATAAGACATGATCAAAATGTTTGGTTTCAGGAAAGATACATCCTGTATAAGACATGATAGAATCGATTAAATTTGATTTATTGATCAAATTGATAAGATTGATTGGATAAAGAACTGACAGTTTGTTGATATCAAGTTGTAGAAAGATTTAGATATGCCAATGTTGGTTCTGTTGGTAGGGATAGCATAAGATTTTTGCTGGGTCAACAATATTTGGAGAGATATGAATCATCAGTCTAATTGCGTATACACTTGTGATGATACCTTGATGATTCCTACAATAGATTGAACCTTGGATAAAATGAGCATGCAGGATCCCATGCAAGAATGAAATGCAAGCTTAAATGCAAATGCTAATGCAAATGAAATGCAAAGCTATGATTGGACCAGTCACTGGATTATTGCATTTTTGTCATCATTGAGCTTTTGAAATGTGGGAAGTGAGTGCAAACATCGATGGTATAATTAAACCATGATGAGCTAAGCACTACTTTCCTGGCTTTTGATATGGCAAGTTAGCACAAGCATCGAGGTATAATTGAACTGAGATGACCTGAGTGTTGCTTGCGTAAAACAGGCAGTATTAACCATTTTAATACGCAAATCAGAAATGTCTTCAATGATACTCTGATGATCATGTCCCGAGACAAATTTACACATATTAATGATAAATTTACAGACAATAGGCAAGAAAGATATCATGTTCCTTCCTTGTTCCTCTTGTCAAAGACATCATGGAGTCACTCAGAAATCATGATAGCAAAAATCAAGATAGAAAAGTTAAACAATCATGTTAAAATCATTATTCAAAAGATATCATCCATGCATTTAGACTGACTTTGTGATAGTTTGATGGTTGATAATTTGATCTTGTGTTCAACGTTGGATGTGTCATAGTTTTTGCTTGATAAGGGTTGTTTAATTGTTGTTCTACCTATTTGATTAAGCTCAAAATGATCAAGAATTTTGCCCCCAGCTAAGTGCAGGATTTTGCCCCAAGCCTAGAAACAAAGTCGTTATGATATACTCAATGATCCAAACCATGGCGAGAAATTAGCTGGGATGCCTGTGTATGTACAAAGGCTTCATTATGAATATGAACAACGCTGAATGAATGCAAGCGGAATGATGCATGAACTAATAGATGGAAGAGCTAGCTGATAGATAGCACCTATTTGCCAGGTTTTCACCATTTGTTTTTATTGCACTTTTTCTCATATTTGATTTTTTTTTTTGGATTTTCTGCTTTTTCACTTTTTTTTGGATTTTTCTGCTTTTTCACTTTTTTTTGGATTTTTCTACTTTTTCACTTTTTTATTTTTATTTTTTTGCTTTTTCAAACATAAAATTTCTTCAGATGCATGCTATTGATGGGTTCATCGAGCTGATCTCCATCATGTGTTGATAGTTGATATGCTCTTGATCCAAATACTGCTGTGACCACAAACGAACCTAACCAGTTTGGTTCAAATTTTCTTTTATTTTCTCGATCTACCTGGTTGCGTGGATTTTCCTTTAGTACTAGTTCCCCAAATTGAAATGTTTGTGGTTTGACCTTGTGATTATAACTTTGGGACATTCTTTGTTGATATACCTTTAAATGATCAAAGGCATTTTGTCTTCATTCATGGATTAATTATAACTCCTGTAATCTAGATACTCGTTCTTCATTTGGGATGAGACCTTTTAATGATACTTGTAGAGAAGGTATCTCTACTTCTATTAGCAGTATTGCTTCTGATCCTTAAACAAGAGAGAAAGGTGTGGCACTTGTTGGTGTGCGAATACTGGTACGATAGGCCCATAGAGAAAGGTTTAATTGAATATGCCAATCTCTTCCAGCATCATTCATTATCTTTTTGAGGATTTTCAAAATAGTTTTGTTTGATGCTTCTGCTTGCTCATTTCCATGTGGATAGTAGGGTGTGGAGAATCTGTGTTGGATCTTGAATTTCTCAAATAGTTCTTGTACATCTTGATTTTTGAATGGTCGCCCATTATCAGTGATAATGGTCATTGGTATTCCATAGCGACAGATGATGTAGTTCAAGATAAATGCAACAATTTGTTTTCCTGTGATATTTGTGAGGTATTGCCTCAATCCATTTTATGAAATATTCTGTAGCTACAAGGATGAATTTGTGACCATTAGATGAAGAAGGATTTATCTTTCTTACTAGATCAAGACCCCATTGATAGAAAGGCCAAGATGTTGCTAAAGCATGAAGTTCTTATGCTGGTGCATGAATCAAATTCCCATGGATATGACATTGTTTACATGTTCTAGCTATCTGAAAAGAATCTCGTTCCATAGTTGGCCAATAATAGCCCAAGCGCATGAGTTTTTTCAAAAGGGTAAGACCACTTGAATGAGTGCCACAAATGTCATTATGGACTTCATGTAAGGCCTTGTCAGATTCTTCTTGTTTGAGACATCTTAAAAGAGTACCATCAAGACTTCATTTAAATAGGGTATCCGCGAGAAGAGTAAAATGGGAGGATTGGTGAATAAAGTTTCTCTTTTGATTTTTCGATAAGTTGGGAGGGAGGATATTATCTTTCAGGTATGTGTAAGTTTGGCCATAACAGGAGGAATCATGCCCAACAAGTTGACAGATAGTTTGGGAATCAGGATAATTATGAGCAGGGTAAAACAACTCTTCCACCACGAATTCATAACGCTGTTGATTTTCTTATGTCTAAAGGAGAGAAGCAAGTGTAGCCATGGTATCTGCTGCTTTGTTGTCATTTCTTGGAATCTACTAAAAAGTTATTTCTACAAATTATTTCTTGATATCATCAACCATATTTTTATAAGGCATCAACTTTTCATCCTTTGTTTGATAATCGTCATTAATTTGATTGATGACGAGCTAAGAGTCTCCAAAGACTTGAAGTTGTGTAATGTTCCATTCTATAGCCATTTTGATACCTGTTATTAAAGCTTCATACTCTGCTGTATTGTTGGTGCATGGAAAGATTAATTTGTATGCTTTTGGAATTGTATGACCTTGTGGTATGATAAATAGAATGCCTGCTCTTGATCCATGTTGTGTTCCATTATTGATTCTTGCTCCTGGATTGATATTCGAGTGATATATTGTAAGATATGGATCGAACCCTGGAGTGTCTATATATGACCAGGTAAAATTGGTTTGCCATCCTTTGAAGGGTTCCAAATATTTCTGTACTTCATGTTTTGATGGAGAAGTTGCTGGATATAGATCAATTGTGCCAATGATAACTGCCTCTGTTGGTTTGATCAAGATATATGACCTCTTTTGATAGAATTTAGGTAAGGTGTCAAATCTCCCATCTTCTGGCACCTTGAGGAGGTTTTCACCATTAGATGTGTCCTTTATTTTTACTTTTTCTCGGTCTAATGTTGCCAAGAAAAGGTTTTTAGCATTAGACCTGATATTGTTTTCTTTATTTTCCTTTTTGCGACTAGGAGATTTGGCACTCACTTGACTCGAAGATACGTTAGCATAATCTTTGGTGAAAGTTGTTGTGGGTTTGATTTTATTAAGATATAAGGATATGGCATGGTCATTCAAAAAGGTATCAATGGTGGTATGTCCTTCATTTTCCCAGTCCATAGTTTCAAGAGATATTAAGGATAAAGGATCCTCATGTTGAATTATGTCAAAGATATTATGAGTCATGATAGAGATATCAGAGCTTTCAATATGTATTTCCATGTCTAGAATGGTACTCTCGTCAGAATGACTTTTCACAAGTAGCTACTGATTGTCCTCGGTTAAGTCTAAGTCAGCCGAATGTGATTCTGATTCAAGTGAACTAGTTCCTAATGTTTGCCCTGTATACGTGTGAACTATATTGACTCCTACATCTTCTTCTTCTCTTTCAATTTCAAGTTGGTCTTGTTTATTTTTCCATGATAGAAAATATTCTCCATTCCCTTGATCTTTTAGCTGTATTTGTTTTTCCATGTTTGACAAAATTGATGCAAATGATTATTCCTTGGATTGTGTGCTTGAAGATGCTGCCTCTGTGTTATGTGAAACTATGACCTCTTGAGCTGGTTTTAGATTACTACAACATTACAATAGATTTGAGTCTACTAAGATCGTGATTTCCTGCCCATTGTATGGAAATTTTAGGCACTGATGACATGTTGATGTAATAGCTTGTATGTCCTGTATCCAGGGTTTTCCCAAGAGTATGTTGTATGGTAAGTCCAAGTGTATAACTTGACATGCTGTGTCTCCCTACAAAGGTCCCACTCTAATGGGTAACATCACAATTCCTTTAGAGGAATGTTCTTCTTCACCATATGCTTTGAATGTGATCTTTTTTAGGGGATCAACTGCATCTTCAAAATAACCTAAAGCACAGACTAGACTCAAAGAGAAAATGTTCAAGCCAACTTCCCCATCTATTAGGACATGTTTAACGAGCATTCTATGAATGATGAATTCGATATGCAAGGGAGAATTATGGAGATGTTGCAAGGAATCAATGCTTGGATATGAAGGAGATGAACTTTGAATAGGATCCTCTGAAATAGGTTTGATGGCCATTATGGATATCCCTTGGGGAACTTCATCTTTGGATGCATTCTTTGGTGAGGATGCTATGGAAGGTTCTTGTAAGTTTTCAAGAGGTGTAGGAATAGATGCCTTTGGAAAGTCAATTTTCTTATGGAGGGATGAACCATTGCTAGACATAGGTGCACAATTTTGATCTTTCTCAGCCAAATCCTTTAGGGATATCTTTAAGAGTTGCATAAAAGAACCACCTTTCTTTGGAGATGTATTTGAATCCTTGTGAGATTTTTACATAGTTGGATTTTGATTTTGGACTTGTTTGATTTCTCTGATATATTGTCTTGTTACTTGTATTTTTCTTTGGTATTCCATGTTTCTATGATCTTCAACTATTTCAAATGTTTCTGTTTCCATTTCAGGGGTTCAATTGTCTAAAAGTTGTTTTGATAAGTGATCAACTGTCAATGTAAATGTGATAAAGTGATATGATATGAACAGATAAATCAAGTGTTTAAAAGTTTGCAAGTTTTTCGATCTTTGGTTTAGGAGTGCAATGATGATGATTTGATAAAAACCAAGTCCAATAGGAATGATATATCCTATGATGTGGGACAAGGTTATCCTGACCAAACTTTGTAGCTTCATGATAAAGGATGATAGATCATGATGAGAAACTATGTTCGAGTGATTAGTTTACCAAAAAGGGTGATAATGCACTTTGAGATGTTTAGATCTTGAACTTATTGAATGTGAATACTTGAAAATCTTGAGGTGTTTATTTCCAAAGTCTGATTTGGTAGATGATAACTTGACCAAGGTAACCAAGAAGACAATCCAAGCATAAAATGATAGATAACAGGCATTTATGATCACTGCAAATTGACCGAGCAAATATGATAGATCTGAAAAAGATGCGCAAGAAGACAGTTTTGGACCAACAAAGACATAATTTTGTACAACAGACTACACAACCCCAAACAACAATTTATATAGCTCATACGACAAATCAGAAATTTCATATGACAAAGCATAGGCTCATACGAAAATTCCCCCTAAGCCAAATGATAAACAAAAGGCCTCGTACGACAAAAGTTAATAAGCCATATGATAAAAGATTTTATGCTAACAGGCTTGTATGACAATTCCCACCGGACCATACGACAAAGTAGATACCTCGTACGATAGAGAATAGAACAGAGAAAAATATGCTTGTTTGGAAGAATTTTGATTAGTGAAGTTTGATTTTTTGCTTATGTTTTCTAGTTTCGAATGTCTGATTTTAAGATTTAGGGACACACAACAAACACGTGATATGATTAGTGACCTTCCAACACATTATGTTACCTAAGGAAGTTGGCTGAGAGAGAAAACCTTTGCTTGCAAACTTAGGTACACACCCAATAGCTAATCAAAATATGGCCGCTGAGTCTCACACAATGGATTCTCAACACTGTATTATCCGACTCCAAAGGCCAATAGGGGCACAATATGGCAAGTATCTTGGGAGTGTTACTATCTCTCTTGCATAAAGATTATCACCCTTTCAGAGGTGAATCAGGTAGCTTCAAATTTAACCAGAACTAGTAAGGGATCTGTTCAGTGCGTCGGGGTATAATACTCAATTAAGAGGTCTCCCAACCTTGAAAACCAAGGTTTGATATATCCAAAGGTACAAAGGATAGATATTACCGAGCACTACCGTTGACTTGATTTTCATCAAATCACATTTATTTTATAGTGGTTTGGATTACTTGGCATTAACCGTTCCCACTTAGGTTGTTCCCCTCTCACCGGCCTTAATGGCTAAGAGTTATTAGCTCCTCAAGAGGGCAGGCCTGCTAAAGAAATGAACTAATGAAAGAAAAGGATGAGTCTAGCTTTCTGATCACCTAAGAAAGGTGAGAGCATGCTCGCCTATCATCAAAAAACAAAAAACATGATTGTTCATTTCCATTAGCAAAATCAAGTGTGCCTAGAAAGATTAAAGATGACATAGAGTTTAGTTGAGTCCTCCTAGGCAACTTGCAAAATAAATGCATTAGTAGTCATGATGTGGTTTGTTTAAATGAAGCTTTGACAAGCGTAATCTTCAAAAATCGATCTACAAAAACCAGTTAGGCTACTAAAAAAAAAACTCACAAATAGACCAGGGTTAAGGTGAACTTTGATGGTGCAGCTAAGGGTAATCCTAGGAAGGCTGGAGGGGGAGGATTCATCAAAAATTCTTATGGTTTTTGTGTTGCTGCAATTGCCTCTCCCTTTGGAGTTCAAAATAATCATGTGGCAGAAGCTCTCGCAACGTTAAAATGTCTCCAGCTTGCTCAGAGTTTTAATTAGAAAAAAATATGGCTGGAAGGGGACTCTCTCAATATTATTTAGGCTATCAAAGGTGTTAGCTCCCCCTCTTGGTGTTGGCAGTTTTGATGATTACATTGTGATTGTCATTGATGGACACACACTTGCTATGAGATCACTTTTTGTATGTATGAGTTAAAGCTCAACCGATATTTGTTCCAACCGGTATGATGTATTATAGTCTTCAGACTATCGGTGTTTTGCAGATTGTGTTTACCAATATGAAGTGGTATAAAGACCCCAAGTAGTTTGAGGATCTCAAGCGGTACGAAGGAATGAAGCGACACAACTCATATTTCCTAGTCTTCATTTTTTGTCAGACCGACAACCGGTATTTTTCTTTAATCGGTATTTTGTTTGAACCAGTAATACTCTGTGATGAGTTACCAACCAGCATTTTGCGATGAGTTACCATCCACCAATTGTTTTGCGGTACCGACACTCTAGGGTGATTTTTGTGTCGTGTTACCAAATATGTCTAGATGTATTGAACCTAGGAAATTGTATTGTAATACTATTGGAACAACATGAAATCAGATTCCTTTATAAGGACATCATGTCTAGGGTTTTAGGTTGTTGCTAGGGTTTAAGGTGGTTGAAGAGTTTTTGTAAGTGCGAACTTAGAAGAGAAGTTTAGGTCTGTGAGAGAAAGTAGAGTGTGAATGTGTTGAAGACTAAAGTAATGCTAGAATGCATTAGGAATGAGCTATCAAGGATCTAACCAAGCAATCTATGCTATTTGCTAGATCACTCACTTGTTGATTACTCACATCTTCGACAAGTTTGAAGCCCTTAACCAGGTAGGCCCAAAAAGCCTTTTGTAAATCTTCTAACAAGGTGGTTCACATCTATGAATCTAAAATCCTCTAGCAAGGTAGTCTTTAATCGGACTTATCTCCTAATAGAGATTGAGATTCCTAATAGGATCCGTTCTAGTAAAGAACATTGTATGACCTTAACCGGTTTGACCTTAACTGGTCTGGTTCCTATTCTGCAGATAGTTACTTGTGAGTTTCATCTCACCGTGGTTTTTCCCATTTGGGTTTCCACATCAAAATATCTTGTGTTATGGTGTTTGTGCTTTTGTAGGTGAATGCATTAATTTCTATTTGGTTTGCATGTGTGCTAACCGGTTTGTTTGCTAAACTACTTTACCGGTTTACTGTTAGAATTGTAAAGTGTTTAAGGACAGTGATTTTTAGCATACTAATTCACCCCCCCTCTTAGTATTCATCACTTGGACCATTCATAATATCATTGATAATGCTAACAAATTGTTAGATGCCTATGATAGTGTGATTATTACCCATACCCTTAGGGAAGGTAACAGGGTAGCTAATTTATTAGCTAATGAGGGGGTCATTTTAGAGGAGGATACTAAATATATCAAAGAAGTTTCATGTAAGAATGGAGTCCGTGAGCAAATATTATTTGATAGAGTCCATGGTACATGTTAATTTCATTATTACCTTTTTGGGTTCGGATCTCAATGACATATATTGGATTGATGTGGAGTGTCAGTTGATTACCTATTTAAGGCATTGTGATAATGAGCACTGGTGTGATGGGCCTAATCATATTAAGTGTTGGTTTAAATTGAATGTCTTAAAAGACTATTCGAATAACAAGAAAATCACCTTTTTTTTTTCGATTGCAGTGTCTTGTTTCTTCAGCACTTGGTTATTTCGTGCTCTGTTGAGGGTTTCAAATTGAATAGCCATTACATTATGGGGGGAAATATTAATTGCAATGAGCCTTCTAGCTGTGATAACTAGAAAAGCGAAAGGAAAATATGGCGAAGGTTGCACAGATATGGATTCACTAATTACATGGAGAAACTGCATGGGAGTAAGAAGTTTGTGTCACATGGTTTTGCAAAGGGCTGGAACAATAATAAAGTTACGTTGTTTGGCCAGACATGGAAGCTGGATGAAGATTTGGTGGTAGAGGTTACATGATTATAGAATGAAGGCATCAAATTCTACAGAGACCACAAGTTCTCGGTGGAAGCTACCAAGAATTTCCCTAAAAATGAAGAAGAAAGGGCTTGGCTCACCAAGAAGGATAATGTGTCCTACTACCTCCCTCACCAGGTAAAATCTTTCTGGTAGAAAATGTGGAAAGTTTGAATGGAATATCTTACGATTGATGGAAGGTTTTCAAAGGTTTACAATTACCATTTTGTCATCCTTAACCATTTTTGCCATGGCTCAAAGATTTCATTACCATTCTCTTTAGCTTATTCCCTTAATGATAGCTTATCCGACCATGCCAAGAAACCTAAATCCTACCCCATTGCTCACCAAGGCCTTATTTTGTTAATTTATGAGCATTTGAAAGGTAAAGCTAGGGCTAATAGGGATGACCCCTTTGTGGAGAATGCCCACATTTTTCAGGGTCATGGTGGATCTGATTCTGATGAAGATTCTTCTAATCTTCCTCTACATAAGAAATTGAGGGTTAGTGATGAAGCTAAAGATGACATAGAAGAGAATGCTGGTTCTGGGTAGGAACGCGGGAAGGAGATAGATGAAGAGGCAGAGAATGAGTAGGAGAAGGAGGTTGAGGGCAAGGAAGGGGATGAGTAGAGAAAAGAGGATGTTGAAGAGCTAGAAGTGAAGAATAACCCTTATGTCTCAGATAGTAGGAATGATGTTCAACACAACATGGAGGAGGGAAACCCTAGGTCTGTGGGCTCTGCTCCAGTTATGGAGAATGCAGATTCCATTCTGAATGCTACCAGAAATAGTACCTTGGAAATGTTCAATTTTTAGAAGTGGGTGATTGATAACATCTCCAGTATTTAGAATAAACAGAGAGACCCGGATTATAAAATTGAGAACTTGATTAAGGATACCAACACTAAAGGTAAAGAGGATGCTGTAGAGGATACTAGTGAGGCAGAGGACAAAGAAGAAATTCCAGACTGGCTGGAAAAAGATATGATTAAGGGAGACTTGAAGCATCTTGAAGATGTGGTGAGAATCATCAAAGGAAAGGGAGAGGTTGATAATGATCTGATAAACAACTAGATTACAAAAACTGAGAAGGCTTTGAAGAAATTCATGGAGCATAGTCTGGTAGTGTTGAAGGTGTCTTCTCAAAACATGAATGCTTTGGTTGCTTGTCTCGAGAAGAATAAGAAGAATAAAGATACGGTGATTATTGATGATGAGATGACCTCTGGTTCTGTTCTTCACTCCTCTAGACATAGAACCAGGCAAACTACCAGTGAGCTGGAGTTGAAGACCAAAGACACGCAATAGATGTAGGAAAACAAAGATCTGAAAGAGGCAGCTAATGTGATGATGATGCTGGTTAAGGATGTGGAAGAGTATAAATATTTTCATCTGATATGTAATTTGGTTTTAAGTTGCCAGTTTCTCACTGGCCTTGTGCTGTTCTTTTACTTGGCTGCTGTTTTTTCTGCTGTTCTTTTGCAGCCTTTCTATCTTTGTTCTGTTCTTTCTAGTTTCTCTTTTTCTTATCTCCTCGCTTTGTAAGCGGGTTTCAGGTCCCTTAAAAACTGATTTTCCTTAATCAAAAACATTAGTAATAATCAAATCAAAGCATGAAACCCCAAAAATGCAGTCTATTTTATAAACATAGAAGCAAAATGTCGTACGACATGATTTACCTGTTTGTACGAGAATCTTTCCGATATCGTACGAGTGTAGAAGTGGGCTCGTATAAAAAATTAGAATCTTGTTTGAGGAAGAAATAATTATCATCCCAGTTCACAAAGGAGCTCGTATGATCCAGAAAAGGAACTCGTATGAGATTTTGATTCCAACCCGACCAGAAATGAAGGTTTGATGATGCTTGAGAGGCCAAAAATTAGATTTCCAGCCCCATGGTGGGCACCAAAATGTCATGCCTATGAAGTGTGATACCTGCAAGTGCAACACAAAACACTCAATAGATCATTACAAGCATGGTTAGCAAATTTAAAACAAAGAAAGATAAAACCATGGCAAAGTGATCTATCGCCTCCTAAGAGATGCGAGTGTGGATTTTCTCTCAGATCTGGATAAGCAAATTCCAGTGACTTGACTAAACCTACATGGAGGATTTGAAATGATAATGATGCAATTAAGCTAGAAAAGAGAATGATTAAGCTACTTGATTCAATAATTATTCTATAAAATGATCAAATTAAGCTAGATCTAAGCTGCAATTGCCTATAATAACAATGCTCAAATGATATGCTAAGAGATATATGCCTATAGTAACAATGCATAAGATACAAATGAGATGGGATCATTATTACTCCAAAATGGGGGATATTTATAAGATTTCCAAGGCAGGGGTGAGGTGGCAGGAATCAATGGTCAAGATTGAGTCTGAAGATATCAATGGTGAAATTGGAGGAGGTTTGAAAAGAGGTTGGAGGAAAGGGAACATTTTCCATCTGTATGGTGACAAGTGTCAAGAAGGTTTGCTCATGAGAGGGAAAGTGTCTAAGGAAAGGGGACATGTGGCCCAAGATGCCATGTGTCTCAAGGGAAGAGTATCCACACCATAGGAGGTTAGGATAAGGAGGCTAGGATGTGCAAGCTAAGATAGGTTTAATTAAACACAGGGTTAGATGAAATGGGTTAGGTTAGGTGTTTAGAAGTTAGGAGGCATGTGGGTAATTTGAATTTAAAAATTCAAATAATAGGAAAAGACTAATTAATTTTCAACAACTCATAAATTCATTTGTTTTAATTAATTAGAAGATTAGAAGAAATGATTGAAGATGGGGGGGATTAATTAATTTGAATTAATTAATCAAAGGGGACTATTGAAATGAACCTATTAAATAAATCCTTAGATTTATTAATATGGAGATGAGTGGAAGAATTTAATCAAATTGTTAATGAATTCAATTAAATTGGGGAGGGGGATTAATTAAATAATTGCTTATTCAATTAATTATCTTCAGACCATTTTTAGGTGTATACAAGTTCAAAATAGTGTGATAAATTGATATGATTTTACCTTGACATTAATTATGATAAATTGATTAATTAATTTGGTTAGGCAAGTTTGATATGGATTTGGCCAATGTCATAATGAGTTAACTACTTTGTGGGTAATGAGGTGGATGAGGGACAATATAGTCTACCTTCTAGTGAAGGAGAGCTATTATTATCGGGGAGAGGGTTTTAGACCAAGGTTGTCACAAACTTATTATGACTTTCAAGAAAAGTTAATTTCACACACACACAATGAGGTTTCATATATATTTCAAGGTGTCAATCTATTGTAAGAGTTTTCAGCCTATGATTCTTTTTATGAAGGTTTAATTCGACATTAGTGTTTTTAATTGTCAAAATTTGTCTTGTTTGATTATATTTTGGTACAAAGTTAGTATGATTGTTACTTTGATTGCATTCTCATGGATGTTATTATTGTGTTCATCCTATTTCATGGCTGCTAACCTAGTACAATGAGAGAAGGTAAATTGATGTAAGAGTGGGAAATAACTCTAATTGAGTGGTGCAATAAGAATTATTTTTTGGCATGCAATGAGGTGTCATGGTTAGAGGAGGACAGAAGTGGACAAGTGTGTATTCATAGGGAAATGTGGGTGGAAGAACATGTCTTTTTGTTGGATTGTCTGAGTTTTATAGAAAAAAGGAATAGCAGAGAACACAAATAGAAGGAAATAAAATTTAGGATGAAAGAAATAACATGTCAAATGGATACTTTCTTTCTTTCTTTCTTTACTAGTTTGAATTTTTTTTATTAATATGTTTGAAAAATATACATAATACCATAGGAAAAAAGTTGTGTTTCCTTCAATAATATAAATCTTATTAAGAGCACTTTTTATGCTTATCGTACTATTGGAATTCATTTCCAAATGTATTTTGTAGTATTCTTGTGTTATTTTATGAAAATGTCATATAAGTATATATGCACATATACACCTAAGCATACATACATTGTAAATATAAATGGTCATAGATGAGCTCAAACACTACTATGGGTGACTGCATAGTAATTAATGATTAACCACAACAATATTATGGATGTATGAAGAAAAAAAAATCCATAAATGTAATTATAAGATCAAATTGTTGAGGCCATGAAGTATACCATATAAAAACCGAGTTACTACTATATGGAAATGAAAGTTCTAGGCCCAAAACTTATTCACCTATATGAAAAAAAATTCTTTTGATGTTCATAAATATTTGGATCTAGTTACCCAAAAGATAAATTATATTTTATGAAGTAAAGCCTATAGGAAGTTCAAATGAAAACCAAACCTTATATAAAATAAAATGCTAGTGAGCTTAAATGAATATAGATGCTTTATTATTAGCCATCTTAAAGAATGTTTTTTTTATATATTTAAAGCAACAAAATAGGGGTGCTGTCCCCAAAATACAACCTTGAGGATGTAAAAATAACTAGAAAATCAGTAGCCACACATTAACAACATGTTAATCACATGCTACAAAGAACAAAACAAATACAAGCCATAAAGGCACTTCCACAAAAAACTAACAAATAATCGAACAAGTGAAAAGAAAAACCCGTTGGACCAACAACCCAAACCCAGCTCAAGGAGGGGTAGAGGCTCCCAATCCATGTCAGAGATGAGTTTGGGGGAGGGGGGAAGACCTCCCCTTCCGCCTGCAACTAACTGTAGTCCATGTGATACTATCATTAGGATCATCAAGAGAGAGATCACCCTAGAGGGTCTCCTTAGGGTTACAATCAATATCTCTAGTAGTACGCTACTACAAAACAACAACAAACTATTGCTAAGGAACAATGAGAGAAACAAGAATTGGATCCACAGAGGCAACAACAACAACATCAACAACAACTTTAGTGGCAGTAAGAGGCACAACTTCATCCCAACAGGGGGTCTCATCCTCCCAAGAGGAGTCATTATCAACATAAATCATCAAGTGATCCATAATAGCATCCTTCCACCATGTAGGAAAACCTTTGTGCTGTGAAAGGGAGCAATCCGAAGCTAAATGACCCATAAAGAAGCATTTTTGACAGCAAAAGGGGAGGCCTGCAAAGTCTTAAAGCATGTTTGTTGCATTCTTGACTAAACTTAATATTGATATTGTAACCCTTTTAGTAGGTTAATTTGCAAATGGTAGAGACTATCTTCTAAAACAACCTTTATTATTACCCATTTATAGAAACTTTTCTCTCATTAGCCTATAACATATAGTCCACTATGGCATCTACTAACTAGAGATACCTTTTTGCTCAAGAAGTCAACTATAAATAGTCAAAGTTATATTGTGGATAAATACCTACAACCACAAGAAGATTTCTTAGAAATCCATTTTATATTAAACAACATTAGTAAATACTTAAAACTAAATAAAACATAAGTAATTTCTTTTATTTTCTTAGTGAAATAATTAATTTGAGTCTTTTTATGACTATTGCACGTTAGTTGGTTTTATTTTCTTTAATGCTTAAAATATTCAATGAGCAATCTCTTTTGAAATATTACTATATATATTTTACTAGTTCATTAATGAATTTTTATTATAAATGATATTGTTTATTGTTTTAAGGAAAAATTTAGTCATAAATGAGCTAGATTAACCAATTCAACTACCAAAACTGGAATCCAACTAACTATATCCTTAAGGACAATGAAAATTAATCAAATTGACAAAACAATAAAGTATAACATCAAAACCCTTTTATCAATTTGATAGGCTTCCATTGCTCTTCTTCATCATCATGTTGGTGTGGCTCTCAGTGCTGTGCTGGAGTACTTGCATAAGTTAGACACAAGAATTTTGAAGATAGTGGTTAAGGAAAATTGAAGAGAAATGGGTTGAATTTATAGATTCTGGAGAATGAGAATGGATGGTTGAGATTCATTCTGAAACAAAATTGATCAATGGCTAAGATTGCTTGAGACAAAATTGATTGGGAGTTTAACTCATTTGATTAATGAGTTAATTGGATTGATTGATCAGTGAACTGATTAGATTAATCAGATGACTGAATTAATTGATTTTTTAATTGAATTGATTGCTTTGTTCCAAAAAGATGATTGAGAGTTGAAAAAGGTGATTGGGGAGTTAATTGAGTTAATTGGGGAGGTGACTAAATAGATTGCTGAATTGACTGAATTGATTGCCCAGTCAGATTGAAAGTGAGTGGGAATTAAAATTTCAACGTGTGTTGTAGGATTTTGAGATGATATTCACATTTCATTTTTATTTTAATTTGAATTTATATTTTCAAAAAGTTAAATGGACATGGAATTAATTAAAATTTGGGGGAAATTTGAAAATTTGAATTTGGAATATTTTATTTATATTCACTATCGTGGAATCTGTAGGTGTCCTTGCCGAAGCAAGACTAATCCCCCAATGTGTACGACCCACTCACAAGGTAGAAACACACACAGAGTTAACACAGCCAGAGAATTGAACTCAAGACCATGGGGAGCATACCCATGCCTTAAGCTATGATCCACAACTGGGTGAGCTAGGGCCGAAGCCCAATTTTGAATATTTAAAAAGAATGAGTTAGTTAATTAAATAATTTAAAGAAAATATTTAATTATTTAAAATTGAATTTAGTTAAATAATAAAGATTATTTAATTAAAGGATTAAATCGCAATTAATTAAATAATAAATATTTAATTAATTATATAGAAAGGGTTAAATGATTAATTGATTAAGAAGATAGAAATAGAATAGTTACTAATATTGTAAATGATGATTAAAATTAATAAAAAAAAAATTAATTAGTTTAATTAAATTATTAAATAATTATTTAATTAATAAGACGAATAATTAGTGTATGATTGATGAGACATTTTTAGGTGTCTACATTTGCCCCTCTTTGAGACAATGTTGGAATAACATTGTTTCAAAGAAAATGAAAAAAAAATAATTTTGCCCTAGTGATGGTAGAGTATAATCCCCCAGTATGTCGAGAGATGGATGTAGGATTCCCCCCTCGAGAGATTGTTTGTGCATTAAAGGCATGAATGATTTCTCGAAATAAGAAGAATGTTAGATGAAATATGAAAGAATGGTTAGCTTGATGACATTAATGGGTTTGATTAGATATAAGAGATGGTTGGAGTGATTTGTAGATTGATTGAGTGATCAGATTGATTGGATTGATCAGATTGATAAGATAAAGATCAAGTCTGGTTTCAGGAAGGACACATCCCATATAAGACAAAGATGATCAAAATATCTGGTTTTAGGAAGGATACATCCTGTATAAGACGAAGATAGATGATCGTGTCTAGATTTAGGAAGGACACATCCTGTATAAGATGAAGATAGATGATCGTGTCTGGTTTTAGGAAGGACACATCCTGTATAAGACAAATGATAGATGAAATATGATGAAAGTTGGATGAATGATGAAGAAATTATGAAAGTGAAGAATGTTAGGAATTAGAATTGATTGATAAAATAGTTGATGTGAGGAAATGACTTGGGATGGAATTATAGATGAGATAAATAGATTGGAAAAGATATAACCACAACTTCTCATGCCTTTATTTTTTAGCGCAACATTATCATCATTGAGCCTTATTATGTATCAATGGAGCTTTGTACACTAAGGTATAAGGAACCAAGGTGTAAGTGATATCCCATTGCAAAAAACAAACATTTTACAAACAAGGAGTGAACCCATCCACTCTGGGGGTAACACTAAGGGTTGAGGTATGTGCAATAGTCACAAGCATAGCTATCCTTGACTTTCATTTTTGCATAGGATACTTGCGGAATAAACATACCAACATAATGTTAGGAACCAGAAGGGAAACTGAGAGGGGGGGGGGTGAATCAATTGTCCATGAATTTCAACCCAATTATAACTTAATCAAACTTAATACTTAATATCGGTAAATCAAACCTATTACCGGTTAACAAATTAGCAGTTAATATCAATACCGGTGAAACTTAATGTATGAAACAAAAAGAGAAACAACATCCACAACACATAACACAAATATTTTGACGTGGAAACACTATAAGGGGAAAAACCACGGTGGGAAACCTTACCCACAATCAAATGATACTACTGTAGATAGTATGTGTATACAAATGGGGTTCTGCACATGCAGAAAGGCCAACTGCCTAGAGTACATTGCTCAAATGGGAGTCGCAATGACTACAATAGGATGGTTAAATCCTAGAATAATGTACTACTCAAAATAGCATCTCCAATGTTGGATTCAGTACTGGTTAAGCTTTGATAAACACCTTCAAACCTTCCTTGAACCTTCTCTATGGTCTGCTCATATGATCTTCAATATTCGCACATACCATGTTACAATACCATACCATAACCATATCCTATATTTCATCTCACAAATGAGATCTTACATATATACAAAACCTAAGACCAAATGTGTAGGTCGGCTCACTAAGAATATTACAATTAAGATCAATTACAAATAAGTCTTGATGCGATGCATCATGTTGGCTCAATACATTTACAACAATATTCAATCAATAAATCATCTCCATAATGTGCCATGCTGATCTGGAATAGATAATGCATACCGATCCATAGCCTAGACCAATATGTCGGTAACAACAAATATGTCAACCTGATTAGACCAATAACCAAAACACCAAAACCAAGTATCCAAACCATGTCTTCGACATAATCAAGTGATCTCCAGATGATAACAAGTCATCATTAGTGTTAGCGAACCATATAACCTGCCAGTGAACAATATACTAGTGACTGTGCATAAGTCACTAAACTTGCCGGTGAACACAATGTGCCAGTTCAAATGTAAACCAATATAACCATAGTGCCAAATCAACAATGTAGATCTCTAGAAGGATAAGTGTTGACATCAATGACAAAACTAATGCAACACATCCATAATACTAGCACATAAACACCCAAGGTACCATTGCCTCAAAACTTCATCGGTTCACACCACAAATAGAAAACAAAGAAGAAGATCATGACCATCCTGGTTCCTCTAGTCACTTGTGGACATCCTTGAGTAGCATAGGAACATGATCCGTCATAAAATGATAAAGATAAATCAAATAAAAGATAAGACTAACTTGACCAAACAAGTCAACAACTATATTGATCTTCTTGCCATGGATAAGTGTTTCTTGATAGGATGATTGTTTGATAGGATGTCCATTGTAGGAAATATGTATTCGTTAAGACATGATAACTGATAGGGTGCCTATTTTAGGAACAATGTATCCATAAAGGCATGTTGTTTGATAAGGATGCTTCAAACAAATAGGAATTTGATTGGTTAGGTTGTAGGCCAGCTTGGTAGTTTGTTTGTTGATACATGATTTGTTAAGCTCAATGTTTTGATCTGTTTTGCATTTTGTGTCTGTTGAAATGATTGTCATTTGCAAAGGATAATTTATTGTGAATTGTGATTGACAGATTGTTTTAGGGTTTTTGATTGTTTTTATGTTTTTTAGGGTTTTCTAGGACTATTTGATGTTTTTTGGATTTTTTAAAGGCTTTTTTCGTACTTGTTATGCTTTTTAGGGCTTTTTCTAGACATTTTATGATTTTTTTTTTAGGATCATATTTGATTTTTAGACTTTTTTTTCAGGACATTTTTCAATTTTTTTTTTTCATTTTTTGGGTTTTGAAAGATAATGGACATGTTTGTTTGCCCCTAGTGTCTAGCAAGGCAAGGAATATGATGAATGAACTGTTGAGGTGAAGATGGATAGGGGAAAGATTGAGATAGATTATTATGGAATATGAAGGGACATATCAAGATCTTTTTGAAACCATGCTGTTGTATTATTTTTTTTGTCCTTAGTTTTGATCAAGATCAAGGATGGAAAATGGGATATGGATGGAGATATGATATAGATTGGAGAAGAAATATCATAGGTAGTAAAGGATGATAGAATCAAGGAATGTATATGATAAGGGATATGGACTAGAGGGTATGGATAAGGTGAAGCAAGATCATAGATAGTGATAGATTTAGATAGGGTAATGAACATTGGAGGAAGGATAATATGAGATGTGGTAGGAAGAATAGAATGGATAAAACTTGCCCCCAAATTTAGAGGTATCCATTTGTAAAAGGGTGATGTGTGAAATCTTTAGAACATATAGTGCCACTCGAATAAGTGTTTTTGGACATTTCAAATATAGAGACCCAACCCACACTTAGAACCTTTGAAAAATTCAATCAAACATATCTAGCAACTAGGAAGCATACCCAAAAGGAAAGAAGAGTTCCAAATTGGATCAAGGTACTTAGTCTTTGATTACCCATGTGTGTGCAAGTGGGTTCATTCTGGTCCATATGATCATTGTAATCCTTAGAATCTGGCATGACTAGCTAAGTTGGTTACCCTGACTTTAAAAACATCTTGGATAGAGCCTCACCACCAATGAGCGTCCATAGCCTCAAAGAGGTAATTGCTATAATCTCACAAACATTGCTCCATTGCCAGCCAGGTATCCATAGTCTTGATGGAGTTACTCGCATGTTCCCATAGCCAAGTATTTTAATATTGCATTTTTGCTTCTCTTTTCTTGGTATTTATTTTGTTTCTCATGCTTTTGTTTTGATATTTTGATATTGTATTTTTCTCTTTTCATGGATTCTTTTGTTTGTTGGCTTGTAAGCAATGAAGCTCACATGGGTTAGAGAATTACAATGGCACTGGAGCAGGATTTTAGATTTTTTACTATCCATACGTCTTCACCTAAGAAACCACAATGACTTAGGGAAATTGATCAAGTGTGTGAAACATAGTAATGAAAAGACGTTGGTATCAAGAAACAATAAGTGTTTCTCTTTCTAGATCCAATATGCATCCCAACCAAAAGATAATGTTAGAGAGGAACAACCTCATATTCTGAAGTGTTTTATGTATATATATCTAAGAAATGGACCAAACATAAGATTGAGCATGGGCGAGTGTGTGAAAAAATGACACAAACGGCTATCTCACAAATGAAAGATTTATACAAAGAATTGAATGGAAGGTATGGATGAATGGAAAATAGGTGTTGGATAATAGATACCTGATGTTGGAATATTTATGCAAGGATAGATGGAAATATTTTCAAGATCAACATTGGCACACACCTTGAAGGGTGGTGGAGTGATGGAGGACAAGTGAATTTTGGATTTTGAGAATTTGGGGAAGGAGTGGACATGGGTTTTGGGACATAAGGACACAAAATTGATGAAGGTGACCGAAGAATAGATTTGGAAAGTGAGAGATGTGTAGACAGATAATTGAGGGAAGCATTTGAAATAGAAAGTTTGGATGCCAATTTTGATTTTCCTTTGGGACATAATATTCTTAAGGGAATCCACATTGATTTTGATTTTTCTTTTCCCTCTGGTTCTTTGGAACATATTGTTTCTATGAGTAATTTAAGAACCCACATGGTTTTTGATTTTTCTTTTCTCATAATGGGCCTTTGTAGCCTTTTGGATATTTCTCTTTACTTTTGGATCAAATTTTTCTTTCATTTGACATGTCTTTTAGATTGGACATGTTGATCTTTGGATGTATGTGGATTTTTAGACTTGTGGATTTTATTCTTGACATCCAAATTTTTTCCAAAGGGAATGGGATTTATGGATGAATAGGAATGATATGAAGATAGTTTGGATGGGTTAATGTAGGTACATGGTTGGAAGGTGCTCAAAGATGTGTGCCATTGTTGATCTTGACTTATGATAGGTTAATTAGATTATGAGCTATGGGTCATATGAATAAGCGATGGAGGAATGTAGGGTCCTAAGATGGACGGAAGGGAGGAAAGCTTTGATTTTGGAATAAAATGACCCAAAATGGATTTGGAGGATAGATACTATGCATGCTTGTATTTAGAAGAAGAGGTACTTTGATCTTGAGATGGAAGAGGATCATGAAGTAGACCAGCTTGAATGAAAGTGGAGGAACCCATTTGATAGGTAAGTGGTTCATGAATAGATTTGATGGGGGTGATGGGATCTTGTGGAAGATTAGGAGGATTATGACATGGAGGTGAAGGGAATCTATGATCTTGACTTAGAATAGGATCATTGGAGTTTGTGTTTTTCTCTTGATTTTGAATTGAATCATTGGCGTTTGTGCTTTGCTCTTGATTTTGAATTGGATCATTGGAGGGGATGGAAGGGATATCACGATCTTTCTTAGGAAGTAGATGTTGAATGGGACTCGAAATGACACTTTTCTCTTGAGATGGAAGGGTATCATTGTGAATGGAATACAAAAGAATTAGGGGATTATCATAAGACTCTTCACAGGTGGGATCTTGATAAAAAATTGTATTGAACGAAAGGGTTTTTTTCTTGATCTTGATTTATTTTAGGACTCATTTCTTCTAATTTTGGATTAAATGCAATAAGAAGACTAAGGGCTTTGGACAAACCTATGATCAAAAAAGATTTGAATAAGATATTTCTATTTTGAATTGAGGACCTTGTTTGGCAATTTTGTTGTTGATTGAGTTGGTTGTTTCTATGACCTTGTTTGAGCACAATTTTTTTTTGAGAGGCTTTGAAAACATTGCATGCAGATAGAAAAGATAGTATGGTCAACTGGACTTGTTTTTGACAACTCTAAAAATCAGAGTTACGTGAGTGAAAGGGCCTAACTGGGCCCAAAATGAGATTGACTCTTACTGGTTTAACACATTGAATAAATTAAAGACATGAGAAAAACATTTACAACAGAAGTTGGAAAGAGTAAACCATCTGATGGCCCCCTCGCAACAAAATGCCTCATACAAGGCAGACATATAAAGATTTTGGTAGCACTGGCTCCACTCCACAACACACACTCCTCAAGCATACTAGATTCTCTTAACCCAACAATTTGGAGATCTCATGACCGGGGGATTCCCATCTCATCAAGATGGGTACATGAGAGTTATCTACAGGGTATGATCCACACTCCCTGAACCATCAAATGTGGGATTTTGGGTTAACTTAAATAAGTGGCTCATAGTAAAGTTCCAGGGATCACCAATCCAATGACAAAATCTTGAAGAAAGCCAGTTAAGGCTTTAACTGAGCTTATTGGTCACTCAACACTTTAGCCATCTAACCAACATATTTATATAGTGGCTCGGAAAACCTTCTTGAGATCGCATTGGGAGAGTCGATATCCCCAATGTGTCCAAATTCGAGATACCTTTGTGGGGTGATGAAATCCTTAGTCAAAGATAATCCTCACTACTAAAATAAAAATTGGGTGTTGTTGTCACTTTTCCCTATCTCCCAAGACCCTGAAGGCGAGTGGAAAGGTACTTAATGCAACTATGGGTCCACCCTACAAAATGAGAAAGTGCTCCAAACACAACAAACAAGAGTTTATTAACCTTAAAGAATTGCAATGTGTGAGCTACCCTAAGCATATAACAGATCCATGTCCATCTTTAAGCCCAAATTACAATGTGAATTGCATACACAATTTTATTTTAAGACACCAAACTGAAGTATGAATAAAGATAGAAATTAATAAAGGAAACCCTGCAATCCACAAGTTAGTAGTTTCTCAAAAGTCTTGGACTATTCGTGCCTTCCCTATTTTCCTTGCCACATGCTGCAGATAGAATGTTAGTAACACAAAAAAAAATTGAAAGCATATACAATTAGAAACAAAATAGAATTGAAATAACCAGTTGAATGTGAAATCCTAATTAAACAAATGCAAAAAACTATGACAGTGAATGCGAAACACTAAGACAATGAATGCGAAACACTAAGACAATGAATGCGAAACACTAAAACAGTGAATGCGAAACAATAAGACAGTGAATGCGAAACACTAAAACAGTGAATGCGAAACAATAAGACAGTGAATGAAAAATACTAAGGTAGTGAATGCAAAACACTAAGACAGTGAATGCAAAACATTTTTTTTTTTATAGATGCGGAATTCTGTTATAATGGATGCGAAATTCTGTTGAAACATATGCAAAATTTTATTGAAATGAATGTGAAATTGTTGCAGTGAATGCAAAATTCTGGACATGAATATGAAAATCCATACCTGTAACCTACAAACGCACAAAAAATAAATGAGAGGTCAGTTGTTGTTGATTCACGTTAGGATCACCATTTATTTTAAGGAAAAATTCAGTCATAAATGAGCTAGATTAACCAAGTTAACCACCAAAACTGGAATCTAACTAACTATATCCTTAAGCACAATGGAAAATAATCAAATTAAAACAAACAATAAAGCATAACATAAAAAACCCCATTTTATCAATTCGATAGGCTTCCATTGCTCTTCTTCGTCATCGTGTTGGCGTGGCTCTCAATACTATGCTGGAGTACCTACATAAGCTAGAAACAATAATTCTGAAGATAGTAGTTAAGGAAAATTGAAGAGAAAAGGGCTGAATTTATAGATTCTAGAGGATGAGAATGGACGGTTGAGATTCATTCTGAAATAGAATTGATCAATGACTGAGATTGCTTGAGACAAAACTGATTGAGAGTTTCACTCATTTGATTAACGAGTTATCTGGATTTTGATTAATTAGTGAACTGATTAGATTGATCAGATGATTGAATTGATTTCTTTGTTCCAAAAAGCCGATTTAGAGTTGAAAAAGGTGATTGGGGAGTTAACTGAGTTAACTAGGGAGATGACTAAACAGATTGTTCAATTGACTGAATTGATTGCCCAGTCAAATTGAAAGTTAGTGGGAATTAAATTTTCAACAGGTGTTGTAGGATTTTGAGATGAAATTCACATTTCAATTTTATTTCAATTTGAATTTAGATTTTCAAAAAGTTAAATGCACATGAAATTAATTGAAATTTGGCGAAATTAGAATTTGGGAGAAATTTGAAATTTTGAATTTTGAATATTTGAAAAGAATGAGTTAGTTAATTAAATAATTTAAATAAGTTATTTAATTATTTAAAATTGAATTTAATTAAATAATAAAGATGGTTTATTTAAAAGATTAAATTGTAATTAATAAAATAATAAATATTTAATTAATTATATAGAAAGGGTTAAATGATTAATTGATTAAGAAGATAGAAATAAAATAGTTACTAATGTTGAAAAAGATGATTAAAATTATTTTAAAAGAATTTAATTAGTTTAATTAAATAATTAAATAATTATTTAATTTATAAGACGAATAATTAGTGTATGATTGATGAGACATTTTTAGGTGTCTACATTTATAATTATGATTTGTAAGTGAAATTATATATGGATAAGCTTGGGTTTGAATGACATAACAATACATTACATCAAAAAGGTAAAGCAGACATATACACGTGACTAATTATTATCACTTATTCATGATATTTAAAATTGAGAAACACAATGCTATTATGTGAGATGAGTATTTTTAAGTGAAGAAAGTTTAGAGAATTTGCATATCCTACTAAATGCAACTTAATAATGCTAGACATAGTTTGTTTATCCTTTGTTTAGTGAAACTTGGTTTAATCTACCATCATTTATGAGTTATAATAACGTATCTATGTGAGTAAAATGTTGTCTTTTGTTGACAACTATGATAAAGGGGGGTGTGAAAAATGACACAAATTTATTTTGGATTGTGATCTTGTATTATTAAACTTTGGTCAAAGTAATGCAATTTTTTGCTTGCATTGTTAGTTCATAGTATTTGATAGCTTGCATGTCAATCAGAGTTGTCATACATAACAAAAGGGTATATAGAGTTGTATAAAAGATTATATGTGGCATACTCAGTATATCACACTAATTCTCTAATAGCATGCTATATTTTGCAGACTTCTTTATTTGCTACCCTCATGAAGAGTGGGGTCATTTCTTGTTGGAAGGTATGCGGGGTAACCATTTATCTATGGTTGGAGGAAAATCACCTTGATGATGCTCTCCATCTTGAAGTTGAATATTGTTGAAGACTTTATTTATTATAGATGCTTTGTATTTAACAAGTATATGTGAAAAAGGTGTAAAAATTACATGTTTAGATGTGTATGCTTGTTTGATGATAATCCTTATGTACAAGTACTTGAAATGTCAATTTGGTTTGTAATTGAATGTAAATAAGTGATGAAATTGATTGAAAGGAAAAGTTTCTTTTGATTTTGCATAGTTTTTGTTTTTAGAGAATTAATTAAACACTTTAGATTCATTATTCCTATCATAAAAATAGAAAATATTAAGGAAATTTGATATAATATTTTTAAAAAAGAATCATAGTTTGTTACAAGTAGAAATCTAGATCAGGGTTTGTGAGAATCTAAGGAGGCGAAGGAGATCATAGTCATGTAAATCTAAAAGGATCAATAAAAGGTTTCTTAAAACAAATAGATGAGGATGCCTCTTAAAGAGAAAATGATATAGAACTAGTAGAAGGCAAAGAAGGTGGAAATATATAATGATATAGATGAAAGCATTGAAGATATGAATTTGATATAGAAGATGAAATAGTATATAAATTAAATAATTTTTTTGGCCAGCATAATTTAAATTGAGTAATAATGATAGATATCTCAACATTATATGTAAGAGACATTTCGTTCTCCAAAGAAAGCAGAGGGTATGAACAAGAAAATAGCCCATATTTCCAAGAGAAATGACTAATAGATTCATGAGCCTCGTTTGACTCAAATAAGAGTCATAAAAGGCATTGAAAGAAATATTATCAATAGATTTTGATAACTATGTGGTGAAGGAGTACCATTAATTGTAAGAATAGGATATTCAAAGTTGATGATCTGGAAGAGAAAGTGTAAGAATATTCAAGTAGTTAAACATGTAACTGAATCAGGGAGAGGAATGAGAAGAGATTTGGTACCATCAAGGACTATAGGAGAGGTAGTAGTAGTGAAAGAAGAGGTATTAACAAATTATTGATCTCACATAATGTACCATAATGATATGTCATGGAGATAAATGTAGTGGTTTTCTAATATAGAAGGAAAGACATGCATACGAACCATCAAAGTAGAAATATAGAGAAGCAATCAAGGATATCATGCATGGAATATGTACATGCATTTGTGTTATATGTACATCCTTTCCTTTGAACCTTTTTCATTTGCGAATAAAAATTTGTCTAAGACTTATTGGTTTTTGAATACCATAAATCTTAATTGGATTCCCATAGTAGTCCAATAAATTTATTGTCTCATATAAGCAATTAATTGTGGATTTGTGGTGTTCCAACCAATTAATTACCAAAAGTACATCATAAGATCCTAAGGGGGCTACATACAAATTAATCTGAGTACTTGGAAGCTCTAAAACATTAAAAGATAAAAATTGGTCCACCTTTCTCACTTCTTGGCTCTCATACTAATCTATATTCATGGGACCAACCCTTCTAGGCAATTTATCAACTACTCTAGTGTCTATGAAACATTCAATTTCTTAGGTATTAATTAAAATATCAACAAAATAACCCAAAATTTTAGCTATAATCTAAATAGGAGTAACAAAGAAATATAAATGTGTGTTATTTATCATTCCATGTATATGATATTGAATAGGTTGATGTTCATTTATTTTATAAGCTTTTCATGAATATTGAATTGCATAGTTCTCCCCTTCCACAAAAAAACATCCATCTATTGGCCCTTTTTGACAAAGTGGCTTTCCTTGTTATTCCCACTATCATTATGACCCTTGGGTTTAGCAAAATACTTACCCTAATTATTACCATTGGAAAATTTATTTTTGGGGAAGCTTTGTCACTTGATTGGTTGTCCTTCTAAGTGTTCTTTTTAAAAGTATCTATAGGTGATTGATTTTTTTTTTAAATAAAAGTGGCTAGCCACTGATATATATATTAATAAGAAAACTAATTCAAGAGCTCAATAGGGAAAGAACCAGGAATAAAACCCTATATCCTTGCTCATATACAATGAACAAAGAGGAATCGAGGCTATAAGAAGGAACCCCCCAAAGATCCGAAGAGAAAGATAGAACCTTCCCATAGTACAAACCTCATAGAGGTCAAAATTGAGAGAAACGGGTCGAGACAAATCCAAAAGAAACCTTAAAAAACCACCCCCTCAACCGGTTGTCATGGATATTTGGGAAGTAAAATACTGGTTGCCAAAACACTGTAGAGCTACCACAACCAGTTACCGGTTGTGTTATACCAGAACTTTGATACCAGTATGTTGTCCTATTAACCGGTTCATAAAAGAGCCTCCATTACCGATACTACCCTGCTGATTAACAAGATGTCTCCACTACCAAATCTATTATACCAGTGGAAATAAACGAATAGACCAACACTAGTAATAACAAGAAGCAGTCAAAAAATATCGGGCAATCGGTTGCCAATATATTTCCTTATAAATCAAAATGGAGCATATTCTAATCAGCAAAAAATAGAGCCAGAGTCATTTTACTCTTTCATGGTAGCATCACCCTGGATTTGATTTTCAGGGGCATCGAAGGCCAGAATATCTACCTCCCATCACACCAGCACTGCATCTTCTTGAGGGTGATGAAGGACCTCCCATAAATTGACCTCTGTGTATTATCGCAATCTGGCATCTCTCGAAGGAGTCGATGTGATATTATCCCACTCCTTAGCTACTTCGGGCTGAAAAGAGATAGTCCATACTGAGGCCCCATCCTGCACCGATGCATTGAGGTCTGGTATCCTATCTAAAGCCCATCCCCTTTCCACTGGTTGCGGAATTGGTAGACAAGGATCAACATTTTCTAGTTCTAGGATCACCATGAGAGCCCCAACTTTCATTCTGACTCTGTGCACAATATGCTCATCTAGTTGTCTGCCAAATTGTTGCAGACCATTCTTCACATGACAAAAATTTTGCCTTTCGAGGGCATGCTTGATTCATTCATAAAGCACCATGTAAGCATGGCTAGATTGAATATAATGTCATGGAAATAGGCCTTTTAGGAGAGCCAACCCCCACCATAGATTATAATTGACCAGGGCTTCATGGAACGAGGTAGGTGCAAGCACATTCTGCCTTACCAACTTAAAAAATACTAGTTCAAGTAGGGGAATCAATTGCAAGAGGTCAAGAGCGTTGGATAGGAAATAACTAAGAAGTTGATAGGGAAAAATAATTCTTTTGGCTTGAGGGGACAAAATCTCCTCACCAATGAAATCTTTGACTTCTCTTCTTAGTTGTGGGTTATGTAGAAGAAACAGTTGATCGAGGTCCCTATCGTTGATTTGTCCATGAAAAGCCACCGAGGGTTTTGTAATTCGCATTGGAACACGGTCGTTCCATGACATGTACTCCCAATGCATTTGCCTGCACCCTTTGCAAGAGCCAATCTCCATATTGCTGAACACTGAGGTACTTCAAAAATTGAAAAATTTGAAAACTTTCGCTGAAAACTGTGTATATAAAAACAGGCAAGTTTTCATTTATAAACAAAACTTAATATCTGGAAATGCAATAATTAATCAGTCTTTAAAATCAAGTTCAAGATTTCTTGCATTAACATGTGACCATAATACAGTCGAGAGGATGCGTGAGAGGCCAAAATCTATTTTACCCCGTGTGAAATGTGTTAGCATTTTCACAAAAGGAGATTGTTAGCATCTCAGTAAGTTTGTTGGTATGAGGATATTGAGAAGGTTGTTGGAGATTGTTGATATAATTGAGAAAGGATGATTACTATCTTAATAATATTATTTTGTCATTGATGTCAAGCAATTGATTTTCTGATTCAGTATGATGTTGCCATATCTTAATGAGTATTTTTTGATAAGTATAAAGATGTCAGTAAGAGACACAAAATGAATGTGAAAATAAAAGGGGAATAATAAGTTATTCAATGGGAAACTATTACCGAGTTAGACAGTGATGAGATTATGTTGTTTTGATTGTTTTGATATCCTATATATGAGTATTCAAAGACTGAGCAAGGAGAAAATATTTCAAGCTATAGAATTAGTTAAGGCTTGATACTGTTCTATGTTACCGAGCAAGATGCTAGTCGGTAAACCCTAAGGTTATCACTATCGGTTAAAGAAGGAAGAAGATCTACCGAGTGAAGTTTAGTATTTACTGAGTAATAACAAAATGCATTGGATGGATAAATACCTTATTAAATGTAGAATTCCAATGAACTGGAGTTGATCAGATGATTAGTATGTCATGCAAGAAGTTTGTTGAGGATCTACGACATCGAAAATACAAGAGATAGATCTATAGCATAGATTGAACGGTCATAACCTAGCACAAGTTACAAGGCAAGGTAAAACATTTTCAGATCGAAGGATACACTGAACCTAGTCATGTTTGAAGATTTGATGGCTAAGATTGATCATGGGAAATGTGATCAAGGAGATTAAGTGGTTAGGTATTGTTCATAAATAAGAAACCGTTGATGAACAATGTATGCGGGCAAAATAGAAGAACAATGACATTACAGTAGTGATCACCAAGCACAAAAGATTAAAGAACAGATTGAGAAGCCCAACAAGAAGCAAGATAAGTCTTATGACAAGATTATTTTGAGCACATAGAATCTGCTTTAGTATTTCAGATGTGAAGTTGCAGATATATTTTATTACTGTTATTTATTTTGTAATTGACAGGAAATCTCTTAACCGAGTGGACTTAGCAGTCTTATTTGTAAACCCTCTAGCAAGGTAACATTCTAAATGAGTGTTTGAAATCCTTTGACAAGGTCACTTCTAACAAAGTGCAAGACTCTAACAAGTCTGAGGGAAATCCCTTAACCGAGTCACATCTAGCAATGTGTTTTTGTAATCTGTAACTAGATTGGCTTTTAACTGAGCATACTCTAGAAGGGTATATTTCTTAGTGGGTCCAAAATCCCATAGTGGTTTTTCCCTATTTGGGTTTCCATGTTAAATCTAGTGTCAAATGTGTTATGATGTTTTAAGTGTATCTGTTTATGAGTATTGAATGATTTACAGTCATAGTTGCATATCAGTAAAGGCTACCGAGGTTGAATCTGGTGAATATATTGTATTGTGAGTTTTTATGATTCACCTCCCCCTCTCATCTTAACTAACAATTGGTATCAGAGCTTTGGACTCCAGAAGAAAAGTTTAAAGGTACTTGAGGAAAGATCCAAAGATGTATAAAAGGGATGCACCAAAGCTAAACAAGTCAAGTTTCTCCACATGGTAGAAAAGGATGAAGTTGCACTTATCGGGAATTGGATAATATGCAACATATTATCTGGAGAATGATTACATAGCACCTAGCACCAACCCGATGACAATGGAAGAGATAAAGGCAAAGCAAGAACATATTCAAGCTATGATTGAAATAACATCAGCATTAATCGACTCAGAGTTTAATGATCTAGAAGGCTGCAATGATTCCAAAGCGATGTGGACCAAGCTTATATCTGTGTATGGTGGTGATGAACATGTTTAGAGAGAAAAAGTAGATAGTCTATGAGGTCAACTTGAATCCATGAGAATGAATGAAGGTGAGAACATAACCCAATACAGTACAAGGTTAAAGGAAACTGTCAATCAAATCAAAGGAGAAGGAGGAACTATTGAAGAAAAGGATGTAACAAGTAAGTTGCTTAGAACACTTCTACCTGCTTATGCCATTCAAGTCTCTGCAATCAATGAATCAAGGTCTGTACCAAACATGCCAATCTCTTTGGATGCTACTATCGGTAAGTTACATGCATTTGAGTTAAGTAATTTTGATAACAGTGGGTCTTCAGTAAATAAAGTTGAATTTGCATTCAGTTCTTTTCATATTGGTGAATCTGATGATTACAATGATAGAATATATAAGTATACTGAAGGAAATCATGGTGGAGCAAGTGAAAGATTTCATAAAAACATGGAAGGGGTAAACAAACTATATGAAGAAATCAGAAAGCAAGAAGATTTTGAAGCATTATTAGCCAGAAGGTTACCGAGAGGCAAAGGTAAGTATAAAGGAAAGTTACCTTTAAAATGTTTTAACTATGATAGAATAGGACATATGGCTTCTAACTGTCTAGACAAAGAATCTAGTGAAAAGAGAGAATACTGAGATGACAAACAGAAAGACAACCAATACAGAGGACACTGAGACTTCAGAATAGAAAGACATGCTTAGTAGCTGATGAGGAATCCAACGATGATAAATCCGATGGGACTGATACAGAGGAAGTTGTTTATGTGGCTATCAAAGATGGATTAGATGAAGAAAGGTATGAGGAAAAAGCCCTAATATCTCACATTAATAAAAATGATTCTTGGATCATAGATAGTGGATGCTCACATCACATGACAAGTGATAAACACAAGTTTGTTAAATTAGAAGACTACGATGGAGGATATGTAAGATTTGGTAATGATGCACCATGTTCAGTGAAAGGTACAAGATCTATAACACTTCTTGACAATGCTAAATGTGATGATGTATACTGGGTTGAAGGTTTGAAATACAATTTGTTGAGTGTAGCACAACTAAACAATATAGGATACTGAATAGAATTCGAAAAGGGAAGTGTCAAAGTTCATGACAAACATGGAAAGCTAGTTGTTACCAGGACACAACAAAAGGTAATACATTTCATCTTGACTCAACTCAAAATAATTGTCTGTATGCTAAACTAGAAGATACCTAGTTATGGCATAAAAGGTTTTGTCATGTAAATTTTGATAACCTGATCAAAATAAGTAAGAAGCACCGAGTAAGAGGTCTACTGAGCCTGGAAAAACCTGAGAATGCAATATGTCAAGGATGCCAGATGGGTAAGATGACAAAGTCAAGCTTTACAAGTAAGTCCTACACTTCTAAAGGAATATTAGATCTAGTGCACACTGATCTTTGTGGTCCTATGAAAGTTCAAAGTTATTATAGAGATAAATACTTCATATTATTTGTGGATGATTATTCAAGAATGATGTTAGTTATGTTTTTAAAAGAAAAATCAGAAGCCTTTCAAATGTTCAAATGGTATAAGGCTAGAGTTGAAAAAGAAACAGGAAGATAGTTGAAATGTCTAAGATTTGATAGAGGAGGAAAATTCATTTTTGATGAATTTAACCTATTTTGCAATGATCATGGTATAAGGAGACTAGTGTCTGCATTGAGAACACCTCAGCAAAATGGGATAGCTGAAAGAAGAAACAAATCAATTGTAGATTGTGCCAGAACCCAGATGATAGAAAAGAGGGTACCTCAAACATTTTGGAGAGAAGCAATCAGCACTGCAGTTTACACTCTGAAATGAGTAAAACTGAAGAAAGGAACTTTGAAGACACCATATGAAATCTAGTATGATAAGAAACCTAATGTAAGTTATTTTAAAATATTTGGAAGTAGATGTTATGTTCACAAAGATGACAAAAATGGAAAGTTTGATTAGAAGAGTGAGGAAGGAACATTTCTTGGCTATTTTTCTAGAAGTAAAGCATTTAAATGTCTGATCAAATCATCTAACAAAATAGTGGAAAGTGCAAATGTGAAAATTGATGAATTTGCAGAAAGAAATGATGAAGAAATTTCCAAAGAACCAGAATATTATGAAGAATTTGTTTATGTTCAACCGAGAAATCCTACCGATAAAGTTGATGAAGAAAATACTTAGTTACTGAGTGATGAAGAAGATCAAATAGAGCATACCGAGCCTATATTAGCCAAGTATGTCAGAAGAAATCATGCATCAAGTCAGATCATAGGAGATAAGGATGATCCAGTGATGACAAGGAACAAACTGAAACAAAACACATGTCTGATATTTGAATTTGAACCGAGGATAGTAAAAGAGGCATTTAGTAATGAAGATTGGATAAATGATATGACAGAAGAAATTGAACAAATCAAGAAAAATGAAACATGGACACTGGTCCCAAGACCAAGAGAGAAAAATGTAATCATTACAAAGTGGATTTTCAGAAACAAGCTAAATGAAAAAGGAGAGGTCATTTGGAATAAAGCAAGACTAGTTTGCAAAGGATATGCTCAAGAAGAAGGAATTGATTATGGTGAGACTTTTGTACCTGTGGCAAGACTTGAAGGAGTGAGAACACTGTTGGCATATGCTACTTACAAAAAATTCAAGGTATATCAAATGGATGTTAAATCTACATTTTTGAATGGTATACTAGAAGAAGAAGTTTATATTGAACAACCTGAAGGATTTATTGAAGACAAGAATAAAGATCAAGTATGTAAGCTGAACAAAGCATTATATGGTTTAAAGCAAGCACCTAGAGCATGGTATGAAAGACTGCACTCTTATTTGATCAAGATTAGATTTATAAGGACAAGTGAAAATAACAACATGTATATTAAAAATGACGAAAACAATGGAATACTGCTTTCAGCCATATTTGTTGATGATATTGTTTTTTGTGGAAATGACTCCTTATGCAAGAACTTTGGAAATGAAATGTGCAAAGAATTTGAGATGTCATTAATCAGTGAAATAAAGTATTTTATAGGTTTACAGATACTACAAATGAAAAATGAGATTTTCATTACTCAATCCAAGTATATAAAGGAAATCTTGAAGAAATTTGGAATGAAGGATTCTAAACCTATAAGTACTCCTATGATTACCAATTGTAAACTATCAAAGAGTGATGAATCTACATCTGTTGATGAGACACTTTACTGATCTATGATTGGAAAGTTGCAATATTTGGTTCACAGCAGACCAGATATAGCACATGTAGTAGGTATAGTTGCAAGATTTTCTACAGATCCCAAAGAAACTCATTTGACAACAATCAAGAGAATTTTCATATACCTGAGAGGCACTGAAGATTATGGCTTAGTATATCAAAAGAGAAATGTTTTTGACTTAAAAGTCTATACTGATGCTGATTGGGCAGGAAACATGGATGACAGGAAAAGCACAAGCGGTGGAGCTTTCTTTTTGGGAGATAGACTAGTAAGTTGGCTTAGCAAGAAACAAGGATGCATTTCACAGTCAACAACTGAAGCTGAATCTGTCACTGTAGCATTGAATTATACCAATATAGCATGGATCAAACAACTATTGGAAGGTATGAATGAGAAAGTTACCAAGCCAGTAACTATCTTCTGTGATAATACTAGTGCCATTAACATTTCAAAGAATTTGGTGATGCACTCTAAGACAAAGCATATCTCTATAAAGTATCATTATCTCAGAGAAGAAGTTCAAGAGAAGAAAGTTGTGTTGGAATACATCAGTTTAAAGGAACAAATAGCAGATATTTTCACAAAGCCATTGCCAAGGGACACTTTTGAGTATCTCAGAAGTCAGTTAGGGGTCCTACCTCTATCTAGTACTCACTAATAGAGTTCGGTGAAAGCATCAATTCTATGAATCCAAAGGATAACTATTTATGAGTTGATGCTACTTTACACACTTTAGGAGGTTGCCTAAAGTTGTACAAGAAAAAGTGATTGAAGACAAAGATGCTCTGACCGTGAATGAGACTGCAAGGAAATTACTTCACAAAGAAAGAAATCATGAATTAGTTTTTTCTTTTTGGCATTGTTGTCAAAGGGGGAGAAGACTAATTTGTAAGGAACCAAAAAAAGAAGCTGGGAGAAGACTAGAGGGAGAAATCCAAAAAAATTCAGAGAAGTTTAAAAAGCAATCTGAATCTAAATCAATTGAAATAAATCATGTTGGTATTGCCATTAAAGTTGGTTCTGCCATCAATGCCAAAGGGGGAGATTGTTAGCATTTTCACAAAAGGAGATTGTTAGCATCTCAGTAAGTTTGTTGGTATGAGGATATTGAGAAGGTTGTTGGAGATTGTCGATATAATTGAGAAAGGATGATTACTATCTTAATAATATTATTTTGTCATTGATGTCAAGCAATTGATTTTCTGATTCAGTATGATGTTGCCATATCTTAATGAGTATGTTTTGATAAGTATAAAGATATCGATAAGAGACACAGAATGAATGTGAAAATAAAAGGGGAATAATAAGTTATTCAATGGGCAACTATTACCAAGTTAGACAGTGATGAGATTATGTTGTTTTGATTGTTTTGATATCCTATATATGAGTATTCAAAGACTGAACAAGAAGGAGAAAAGATTTAAAGCTATAGAATTAGTTAAGGCTTGATACTATTCTATTTTACCAAGCAAGATGATAGTTGGTAAACCCTAGGGTTATCACTATCGGTTAAAGAAGGCAGAATATCTACCGAGTGAAGTTCAGTATTTACTGAGTAACAACCAAGTAATAACAGAATGCATTGGATGGATAAATACATTATTAAATGTAGAATGCCAATGAGCTGGAGTTGATCAGATGATTGGTATGTTGTGCAAGAAGTTTGTTGAGGATCTACGACATTGAAAATACAAGAGATAGATCTACAACACAGATTTGAATGGTCATAACCTAGCACAAGTTCCAAGGCAAGGTAAAAATTTTTTAGATTGAAGGATACAATGAACCTAGTCATGTTTGAAGATCTGATGGCTAAGATTGATCATGGAAAATGTGATCAAGGAGATTAAGAAGTTAGGTATTGTTCATAAATAAGAAACTGTTGATGAACAATGTATGCGGGAAAAATAGAAGAACAGTGACACTACAGTAGTGATCACCAAGCATAGAAGATTGAAGAATAGATTGAGGAGCCTAGCAAGAAGCAAGATAAGTCTTATGACAAGATTGTTTTGAGCACATAGAATCTGCTTTAGTATTTCAGATGTGAAGTTGTAGATATATTTTATTACTGTTATTTATTTTGTAAGTGACAGGAAATCTCTTAACCAAGTGGACTTAATAGTCTTATTTGTAAACCCTCTGGCAAGGTAACATTCTAAATGAGTGTTTGAAATCCTTTGACAAGGTCACTTCTAACAAAGTGCAAGACTCTAACAAGTCTAAGGGAAATCCCTTAACTGGGTCACATCTAGCAATGTGTTTTTGTAATCTGTAACTAGATTGGCTTTTAACCAAGCATACTTTGGAAGGGTATATTTCTTAGTGGGTTCGAAATCCCACAATGGGTTTTCCCTATTTGGGTTTCCATATTAAATCTGGTGTCAAATGTGTTATGATGTTTTAAGTGTATCTATTTATGAGTATTGAATGATTTACAATCATAGTTGCATATCAATAAAGGCTACTGAGGTTAAATCTAGTGAATATATTGCATTGTGAGTTTTTATGATTCACCCCCCTCTCATCTTAACTAACAAAATGACATCATAAAAATCTCAGAGTACACACACTAATATTTCATTCATACCATCCACAAACTACATTTAAATGCATAAATGCAAGTGTCCTATCAGTCATCTTGTTCGCAGGCTTTAGGTTAAATGCATACATGCGAGTACTTATTAAGATGTAGTTTATAATTTAAGTGTTATGCTTTCCTTTTGTACCAATTCAAGCAATTCGGGAAAAGAAGATAGTTTGATGGGAGATGCAATTGACTCAATTGAAATGCCATCACAACCCATATTTGCTAATTTGTCAGCTACAAAGTTTCCCTCTCTTAATGTGTGGCTGACAATGCAATCCAAAAATGTGTCAAGTAAATCCAAGATATGCTTCAAAACATACGATAGGTGCCAAGTCTTAGATATTTTTCGAGGTAATTGAATTGATGATAACTAATGAATCCCCTTCTATATGTATGTTGGAGAAACCACATTTCCTTGCTAGCACCAGGCCAGCTAGTAAGGCATTTGCCTGTGCCAAGTTATTGGTACCTGAAGGGATGGGAGAAGCTTGGAAATCACACGTTTTGCCAAATTGATCTCGAAAGAAAACTCTAATTCCCTGGGTTTCCACGGAAAGAGCTGTCGAAGTTGATCTTAAAGAAATTAGGTGCTGGGGGTACCCATTTTATGGAAGACCTATCTCTAACATGAGCTAAGGACCAATTCGAAGGAATTCCTATTGGCAAAATAATACCATTCCATATTTTTGCAATTACCTTATCCCATTGGGTGAATGACTGGATGTCCTTGGAATTAGTGAGAGAAGAATTTATAATTTTTGAAATCAAATTTTCCAAATTGATTAGAACTTGATCCAGAGAAGAGGATGTTTTTTTGAAAATTCTTTTATTCCTCTCCCACCAAATGGCCCACATGATGTGAGCAACAACACATTTCCAAATGCCTGAGAAAGTTGATGAAAAAAATAAAAGAGGCCAAGATTTAAACATATCCCAAAGTGATTTTGGGAAGGGAATCATAACTTGGAGTTTATTCATGATGAAGAACCAACATTGGGAGGCAAAAGTGCAATGTAAAAATAAGTGATCAACTGATTCTTCCTCTAGGCCACAAAGTACACAATTAAAAGCTAGTGAAATGCCCAATTTTACTAGTTTATCTATTGTTAGGATTCTTTTGTTCAACATTAACCATGAAAAACAACCTACTTTTGGCAGAACAATATCATTCCAACAGAATGAGTATGCCCGACTACTAACCTTACTGCTGCAACCCTATTGTATGGCTTTGTAACCTTCTTTAATTGAATATTGCCTCTATTTAGAAGCTGTCCAAATTAACACATCTTCTCTATTAGACATGAGAACTGTCCCATTCAATAAGATAGTTGCCAAGGAAGAAGATTGTTGGGTGGATATTGGGAGAAGAGTTGGGTCTTTCTAGATTATTTTACTTGAAAAAATATTTCTACAGCGGACACATAGTCACTCAATTTTGTACCCCAATGAGCTATAGCTATATTCATAATATCTTCCATATTATCCATTTGGGCAATTGGAGGTGCCCACACCATGAGTTTGTCCAGAAGTTAGCACTGAGACGATTATTGACTTCCCATGAAACATACTTAGATATTAGATTTCTCGAATCCATCATAAAATTTGAAATTTCTGACCCCTTTGGAGGATCCAAAATTGTCAATACTCTGGATGGTTGATTGTTGTCCAGATATTTAGCTTGCATAATCTAGCACCATTTGGAAGCAAGATTAGTGTACATTTTCCAAATCAGTTTCCCTCCAAAAGCCTTGTTGCGATGCTTTAGATTATGAAGACTAACTCCACCTTGGGATTTTTGACATGACATATTTTCCAGAGAGGCTAAGGGTATTTTCCTTTCATTTGTCATATTACTATTCCATAGAAAATCTCTAACAAGTTTCTGCAATTGTTGAATGACAGATGAGGGAGCTTTGAGAACAAACATGTAATAGTTCGAAATAGTTGTTAACACTGACTTAATAAGAAGAATTCTACCTGATAATGAAAGCCGCCTTACTTTCCAGGCTGAAATTCGAGCCTTGATTCTACCAATAACAATAGACCAATAAGAAGATTTGTTTGTTCCCATAAAAAAAGGAATGCCAAGGTAAGAAGATGGCAATTGATCCATTGGGAAGCCCAAAGTCTTGGATATTCTTAGTGATAAGGTTGGAGGTGTGTTGAAGAAGAAAAACTTAGACTTAGCAGCATTAATTTTCTGGCCTGAAGCAGAAGAGTAGATTTCCAATGTTTTCTTAATGTGCCTAGCTTCTTGAAGAAAGACTTACCAAATAACAATGTATCGTCAGCAAAAAGAGAGTGAGTTACTACTATTGAAGTACCTGGAAGATTGGCTCCAAGACAAATCCCATTTGAAGACTGAAATTTGATGTATCTACTAAAGGCATTTGCCATAAGAATCAAGAGAAAATATGATAAAGGGTCACCTTGTCTTACTCCCTGTGTACCCTAAAAAAACCTTGAGGGATCATGTCCATTTATTAGAATTGAAAAGTGTGCACCTGAGACACAAGTGTTGATCCATTTGCACCATTTATCTGAGAAGCCAAATTTAGATAATACCTTAAAGAGAAAATCCCACTTAACCTAGTCGTATGCTTTCATCATATCAAGTTTGACAACAAAATTTGCTTGCTGGTTTTCATGGATAGAGTGTAAAACCTCATGTGCTACTAAGGCTCCTTCCATAGTCTCCCTACTTGGGATAAAACCCCCTTGTTCTTGTGAGATGATCTTAGGTATAAGATAATGTAGTCTGAGGTAAATGGCCTTAGTTACTATCTTATAGATTATGTTACAGAGTGAAATAGGTCTGAACTCTACGAATGTTGATGGGGAAGGTGTTTTTGGGATGAGAACAATATTTGTTGCATTAAATTTTTTTAGCATTGCTCCCCTTTTCCTGGATTCTTCCATGACCACCAAAAGTTCAAAACCAATCACATCCCAACACTTTTGGAAGAAGAGGGCAGTGAACCCATCCGAACCTGGAGCTTTATCTGGGGACAAAGAGAGTACCACTTTGTGGACTTCCTCCAGAGTGAAAGGGGCTAGTAGGAGTCTATTATCCTGGTCGGAGATCAAAGGAGGGATAGATTGCAATAAAAGCTCAAAATTATCCTTCCAAGAAGGATCTAAATTAGAAGGTACAAGGGCTAATAGATTCTTGAAAAAATTTACTCCTTCATCTTGAATATCTGCTAAATTTTTAATCAATACCCCTGTGTCCACATGCTTGATTGAGAATATAATATTTGATGCTTTTCTTTGTTTTGTGGATGCATGAAAGAATTTTGTGTTCTTATCTCCCTGCTTCAGCCAGAGCTCTCTTGATTTCTATCTCCAGTATTCTTCTTCTCTCTTAGAAGCTTCTTCCCACTCACTTTGAAGACCCTTATGTGTAGAATGCAGAAGCTGATCTAGTCCCTTGGATATTATATTTTGGTTAACTTCTTCCAATTTTTGTGCAATGATTTTTTTTGAGAAAAAACATTCTTGAAGACCTTTCTATTCCACTCCTTAGCCTGAACCTTAATAAATTGAAGTTTCTTAAAAAATTGGAACATCTTTGTTTCACTACATGCAGGGGCAGATACCCACCATTGTCTTAATAAAGCCTGAAAGTGTGGATGTCTAAACCACATGCGCTCAAATTTGAAAGAAGAACCAAAACATGACATGGGGTTCTGATTTTACCATTCAAGAAGAATTTGAATTGGAAAGTGGTCTGATTCTGAAATAGGAAGAATATTTGAACAATAACTGAACTGATTAAGGCACCATTCCAAAGGAATAAAAAACCTATCAAGTCTCTCTGCAATCTGAAGGAAACCTGATCTCCTATTAGTCCAAGTGAATGGACCATTGTTGGGAATCACATCGAATAAGTTGTTTTCTATGGTAAATCTTAGAAAATACTATATAGTTCATGGGGGTGGGCAGATTCCTCCTTGTTTCTCCTTATGAGACAAGATTGAATAAAAATCTCCCCCAATGATAGAATTATGTACTTCTTCTTGTTGGAGCAAAATAGTCAGTTTGTCCCATAGATATTTCTTTTCCTGAGAGGGGATGGGGCCATAAAAATTAAATATTGTAAAGGTCAAGTCGTAACATACTACTTTCAACATTTCCCAATTATGATCTTGACCTAATAGGTGAGCTTGAACTTTTTTAGGATTCCATAATGTAAGCAATCCTCCTGAGGCCCCAACACCTTGCATATGGGTAGATCCGAATTGTATCCATTTAGCCACTATTTTGTGATACATTTCCTGTGATAACTTCATTTCTTGAAGTATAAGGATGTCAACCTTTGAAGAATCAAGATGCGACTTGATTCTCCCTTTTTTGTCAAGAGCATTAATGCCCCTGACATTCCAAGAAATTATTTTCATTGTGAATAGGGAGTGCCTTTTGCACTCCTTGTAAGTATTTTTGATACCTTGAATTTTCCATCTAAAGTACTCTGAACACCTACCTCTATTTCTTCTTGAATCTTCATAGAGTTCGGTTTTATACCTCTCTTTTTAGGAGTTGAAAATACTTCTGATTTCAAATTAGGGCTCTGCTCAATCGGTAAGGACTGTGCATAGTCAAAAGAAATTTTCTTTGTCTCACCATCATGTGGAGGGGCTTCCATTTATTCCTTCCTAATTTCATGTGAATGGAGATCTAAGTGAGGGAAGATCGAAGAGAAATTTTGATGGATCTTGTTTGGAAGATTTAATTCAACAGGTTTACTCAAAACGAGAGGTTTATTCACCAAGGGAAGTTTCTCTTTATCTGAGAAGTCAATAGTTGAACAACAACACCTTGCCTTTCATAAGGGACACATTACATTTGTCATACTAACACCTTCCACCTCTGTGATTTCTTCAATCATAATGGCAGCTAAAGTGGACAGAATATCATCTGCTAATTCCTGAATATGACCTTCCTTATTTGAAACAACTACCCCTGAAACTAATAAATTCTACATTAAACTCTGAATATCAATCAGGGATTTGTTAAACATTAGGTCCCAAACTATAACTTCTCTTTCATTAGATGTTTTATCACATAATTGGAGAACTGCTGTGGGCATGAAGGCAGATTTATAGCTATAGAGAATCCAGCTATACATGATAAAGAAATTGGTCAACTGAAAAATCCACTGAACATAAGATGGCTCAAGACTTAAGTCATCACGAGGCTCAGAGGGGATATTACATGGTTGTACATAATCAGAAGAAAAAACTGTCTCATGCTGGTGGACAGTGCACAGTAGAGGGTCTAAGCAGTGATTTTTACAGACTAAAAGTTCTGAGCACTCGAGACCATTGCAAGCATTAGTAAAATGTCCTAGTTGGTGCTGATATTTGCAAATGACCTCTGCATTATCCATAACAATGTCTTGATACCATGAACCCCATTTTGATGTGATAGAGAAGTGCCTTGGTAGGGTTTTATCTGAGGCAAGAGGAAGGCAAACTCTAACATCTCTTTGGATTATTTCAAAGGGTATAAGATCGTGAGAAACAAAGATTCCTAGTTAATTAGCCATGATCTCAACAATATCCAGATCTCTATATTCTAAAGGTAAGCTCGGTAAAGAAATCCAGTGAGGGTAAAATCTACATAGATTAACATCCAGTTTAAAGTTTAGAATCTAGGTCAAGGTAAAAAGACTATCCCCTTGAGAAAACTAGCCTTTGTTTTTATGAACTACATCTCTATCTTCAGATGAAGAAAACCGAGCAATAAAAAACCTCAAGTGGCTATCAATAAAGAAAACATCACGAAGACCCGACTAGTGACTACTAGTCCATGAAAGCAAAGTTTGAAGAGGGATCGATGAACTAAACTTACTGATGAGAGCTGAATTTTGAAGAAAAGAGACCGACTGAGAGAGAATGTGATCAGGAAAGGTTATCTTGATGGTGGAAGCATTCTCTGCCAGAGCCGGTCTGGGAAAAGAGGCATCTGCCTCTTTGAAATTCGCCTATTTTCTTTTCCACACAAGGTGTGTTGGTTTTAACTTGAGGGGGTCTCCATGATCACCTTGATGATCTGCTTCATTATCCCCTTTAGCAAAACAATTCTTGAGAAAATATTGCTAGGATACAGATGGAGATGCTTTACAAATGTCAAAAATTGGTTGTTTTTCTTGATGTTTTGACCGAAATGCTAATGAAGGTGGAAAATTTTTGGCAGGGTTTTGAATTTTTTTTCCCACCCGAATGATTTTTGAAATGGGCCACAGTTTTTAAAGTGTCCTTTGGAATCCTTACGAGCCCCTTGGTTGTGTGAAGCTCCCCGAGCATAGTTGTTGAAGTTCAAATAATTCTGCGGATTACCTTTTTCTTTGTGGGGTTGTTTATGAAATGAGTGGGCCAGTTGAACAAAGGGTTGATTGAAAAAAGTGTCAGGGCTATCTAACTGATCTTGGAGACATGCAAAATGATTCAACTATTGGTTCCCTGGAGGTAAGTCTAAAACCGGTTTGATAAAAGGTTTGTTTTTGAAGATTTTGGTAAAGGGATTGATATCAAAATTTGAATATTGGGCGAATCAGAGGGCACCCTTAGTTTGTCCTTGATGAGCCTGCTGAAGATCATTGAAACCTTGCCGCCATCTTCCATTTCTTGCAACCCTACTTTGAAACCTTGCTTCTTCCTGCAACCCTGCGCTGACATCATGTCGCCATGTTCCATTTCCTGCAAACCTGCTTTGAATCCCTACTGTACCCTACGACCCTCCTCCCATATTCTTTGAAACCCTATTGCTCCCATAGGTGATTGATTATTAAAATTTGTATCCCTTTCCTTTTTCACCCTTTTGAAGTGTGCAAGGATAATGAGTTTATTTTTTTGTTTAATTTATTTTTCAAATACAACATCCATTTTTTGTGGACTATGAAGGTCCACCTCAAATCCAATTTGGGTCTTAAGTCCCAAAATGAACTTCCTAACTCAAAAAACATTCATCCTACTAATAAAGTGGCACATATTTCAATAGCCGGGTAAACCTTTCCAATATTGAGTAATCATTGATTCTCCTTCTCTTAAATTTTGTAACTGTAGACACCTAAAAATGGTCAACGCTTGCGAGGTCATACTTTAACATTTGCGCATTGCCTCATTTTAGGTTTTTGCGTCGCATTAACATTTCTCCTATGTCATGCACTTGGTTTTTATCATTTGCGAACATCGAGTCATTCTTCTACATTCTTCTTTTGTCTCATGTTTGAATTTGGTCTTGTCGATAACATTATCCAGTCATGATTTTGATCAATTTTATCCTGTTGCATCAATGTCCGTATTCATTTATTATCATTTTGGACATCGTCAATCCTAATTAGGGTTTTGTCCTCTTATCAATCTTATCATCAATCTTATTATTTTGGACATCGTCAATCCTAATTAGGGTTTTGTCCTCTTTTCAATCTTATCATCTGGCTATCGGTTTACCAATCTTGTCATTTTGCGATCGATTTGTCATCGATCGTTGTCATTTTCAATCTTGTCATTTTGCGATCGATTTGTCATCGATCGTTGTCATTTTCAATCTTGTCATTTTGCGATCGATTTGTCATCGATTGTGGTCATTTTCAATCTTGTCATCTTGCAATCTATTTTGTTATCGATCCTTGTCCTCTTGTCAATTTTGTCATTTTGCGATCATTTCGCTATCAATTGTTGTCTATCTCAATTATGTCAATTTGGATCAATTTGTCATTGTTCCTCATCAATTGGCGCATCTATCAATCAAATCATTTATCACATTGGTCATTTATCAATTCAAAATCAAATCGAATCAATTATCTTTCATCAAGACCTAATTGTCATTCTCGCATTGCTAATTCGTCTTCTAGGGTTTCGTGATTTCATTATTTAACCTTGTGTGTCATTTCTTCCTTTAGGATTAATAAATTGTTTATTTATCCTAAGTCTTCTCATTACAATTAAATCTTTATTTAATTGGCTAATTATTCTTCCTCTTGTAAATTAATTAATAAATGAAAAATTGTTAATTAATTTACCTAATTTCTAATTCCTAATTTTCCTCTTTTTTTCAATTTTCTAATTTTCTTAATTCCTAATTTCAAATTCCTCCTATTTCTCTCCTAAATTCATGGAAATGACATGTCAATTTGTCATAATTGACAATCAATCAATTTTGACATAGAATGTGTCATATTTTGTCATAAATTATCAAATCAACAAACTGTGCATAGAAAGTGCATAATTTGTCATAATTTGTCATATTGATTTGCAATTTCCATTTGAATTGGATCATGCTAATCTTGTCATTTCTCCAATTTCTCTATAAATTGGATGATTTTCTACAATCAAACCCTAATTTTTGGCGAATCCTTAATCAGACTATTGAATTTACACTTCGAGTATTCTTGTGTCAAAGTCAATCTTGCTTTCACAATTAGGTGTATGCACTTGAAGGTGAGATCCACAACAAACCTATTTGGAGAGGAAAGAAGAACAATGGAGCCACATGAAGGAGCATTCAAATCTGCTATTGGTTTGCATATGTCTTTGCTTGTGAATGTTTTTATTTCATGTCTCTATTGAATGTGTTTAGGATAGATCATTGCAATGAATGCATTTGTGATTGAGCTATTATGTTTATCTTATCTTGTGATGATTTCCTATTTCCTAACATACATTAATTGGTTAAACCGACGTGAACACTAACCTTCTAACCTCTTTATGGTGTTTTGAGTGCTCTCAAGTTGATTTGCAGGCCAAAAAACCCAAAAACAGGGTCGTGCAGGGTTTTCTGGAGACTTCTGCGCCTATGTCCTGCATCCTGCGCTTGTGTTGAGCATTCTGTGCTTGTGTAGGAGACATTCTGCGCTTGTGTACTACATTCTGTGCCTGTGTCATGGGTTCTACACCTGTGTAAAGTCCAGAACAGAGGTAAAAAAATGCAGTGTTTTCTTGAAATTTGTTGTGTTTTTGCATTTTGTTTTTTGTGCTTTGGATTTTGGTACTAATTATCTATGCAGAATCTTGGCATACACATGGAAAAGACAATAAATCAAACTACTAACACGCTTTGTGCAGATTCAAAAGTCAAAGAATAAGCATATCAAACTTCTAACTTGGGTTTTTGCAGGTTGCCTTGGAGAAACAATCAAACTTTGTGTTTGTATTTAATTTTTAGGCACCTAGTGATTTCTAAATAGGTTGGAATGAATATTTGTTTGCTTTGATTGTTGAGTATGACATTGGAGTAGGAGAGTATGCTCTCATCCTTCTTAGGGTGATCAGAAATCCAGATCTTTGATACCATGCTTGTATTGTTGATTGTGTGTCATATTTAGAGGGCCTGCCTTCCCGACCACTTTGCTTTTGCAAGCAAGTGATAATCATGAGAAGGGGATGACCCAAAGTGAGTACGGCTAGAATTCCTTGGCATTCTAACTCACTATAAAAAAATACCCGATCAACGAAAGCTTTGAAGGAAGTATTACGTGGGAATTGCAGTTACTTGGGAAGTGATGACCCTTGGACTCTTTCTCATATCAACATCTAAGTAGGGCCTCTTGGTCTAAATCTTGCTTGCGCGACTACATTTGTTTGGTATCTTGATGGGCTTAATGTCTCAATCACGCTTGCATGAAATCAAGGAGTAATGCTTAACAGAAATCCTTACTAAACACCTTGTATTTAGAGGCCAAAAACCCTTCTAGTTGCTTGAGAAGGACAAGTTCGGATACTTGGAAGGGATACTAAGTTCGCCATGGGGAGATTTCCATGGGGACTGATGCTTGGCTGCCTTGAGAAGTGAGTGCAGTGGAGGGGAGCCCGTGGGGTCAAGCATCTATGTATTCTCCTTGAATCCCATAATGAGTCTACCTCTCAAGTACCTAATGTCCTTGCCTACCATAATAAATGTGTGAATGAGCATGATTGTCTTGAGTCTAAGTTGAAATATCTTGTCTTCTTTGCTTGTCAAAAGTTGAATTGCATCTCATTTCAAGAACAAGGCAAATTGATTCAAAACAAGGTTAAACATAAGAGCATTTCATCCAACAAACTTCAAAACACCTTCAAACATGGTTATCAAACATTGTTCAAAATGTTGTCTCAACATTCATGTCACTTACATTTAGGTTCATCCTAGGTTGCATTTTGCAAAGTTCATTGTCAAGTACCAAGGTTAGGTTTCACCTAAGTCATACTCTTTTCAATAAAAGTCATCCATTTGCATATGTCCTCTTGCATTAAAGTCATACCATTGTCATAAATTGCATACCCTAGGTCTCTTCATCAAGTTTAGGTCATTATCATATCATATTAGGGTCACTTGCATAGTAATTGTCCCTTAGCATATAGTGTCAAAACTAGGTTTTGTCATACTTGAGTAATGCAAATCTTTGATACAACCCTAAGTCATTGTTAAGAAGTCTAGACCTTATCAAACTTTTGTCTTTTTGTCATCAATATCATTTGGTCAAACCTAGCTTAGTATCCAAGCATATAGGGGAGACTTTGTCACTTTGTCATTTTGTCCTTTTGTCACTTGGTCCTTTTGTCCTTTGAGGTCTAGACATCATTTCAATTTCCTAAGGGTCTCTTTCTTAGATTTGCATTCCAAAAAGTTTGTCAAAATCTTGAAAAACAACCAAAAACATAGATTGCACTCTTGCCATAGATTGCATTTTCATTTATTTAGTTTGCATTTAGTTGCATATCATATATTATCCTTGAAAAATTCCAAAAATATTGCATTGCATAGTGACATGTCTATTGAAACAAGGTTCCAAGCACCAATGATGCAACAAAATTTGACATATCAACCGACAATGCAATCACAATTCTATCCAACCCAACAACAAAGCAACATTGGTCAAACTTATCATGATGATGTAAATGTCCAAATACAAAAACTAGAGGAGAAACTAGCTCAAGAAGAAGAGATATTGGAACAAAGAGTGAAAAACATTGAGAAGAATAGATCACAAATGTCCAAAGTGTTTCAAAAATTTCCAGGTCAAAATCCAAATATTGAGCCAATTGATGTAAGATCTCTTCTTGAATGATCAGACATACCAGCTCTCCTCTCCCAAATAGAGATGATGAAACAATTTCAAGAAAAGAGACAACATCAATTTCAACATTATGTGCCTTCACATCAAGAACAAGGTGGTGTTTACTATCAATCAGATTTTCAACCAATACAGCCAATGGTTCAACCAATTGTTCAACATATACAACATATACAGCCAATGGTCCAATTTCAACAATATGTCCAACCAACTATACAATGTCCACAAATAGTTCAACCAATGGTGGAATATCAACAAGTTCAATCAACATATCAATGTCAACAACCACCACCAAACATTCAAAAACAAAGGTTGCAGCAAACACCAACCCAAGTTTCAAACATGTCGGAACAATTGAACCAAGTCCAATATCAAAACATGACATCAAACCAAAAACAAGTTCAAATTCCAGATCCAATCATGTCAAAACCTAGAAAGAAAGGTGGCTTTATTGCAACAATCTTAAGGAAATTACCAAAGGAGTTCTTTGAGGAAGATCAAGATAATACAATTATGTCTAGCGATGCCTCATCCCCTCGCAAACAAATTGACTCTCCAGTGGCATCTATCCCTACACCTTTAGAATTTTCACAAGAACCTTCCATATTTTCCTCATCAAACAATACACCCAAGGATGAAATTATCCAAGAGCTATACATAATTGATTGCCAAGATAATCCAATTCATGATGCCCATCCTTGTCATGTTTTAGAAATACAAGACCCAATGCCACCATGCACTTTATTGCCATTACTTGTTTTAGAGGACCCCATTCAAAGTCCCTCTTCCTCATGTTCAAGCATTGATTCCTTGCCAGAATCCATCACAAATGTTCAAAGTGCATCCCCCTCATCCCAAAACATTGATCCCTTGTCAGAATCCCCCATGCATATCCAAAGTCCAACCTCATGTCAAGAGGATAGTTTAGAGCATGAAGAAACGTGTCTTGAAATAGATCAAGATCAAGATCCTGAAACCTTATCATCCCATCCAATTGTTGACCAGGACCCCATGTCCCCAGACACTCACAATGATTCCCTTATTCTTGTCCATCCTATCCAAAGTCCTATTGACACTCCATTCCCTGAGCAAGATCAAGATATCCCAGTTCATCCAATCCCAAATGATCCCCTTCCATTTCATGAACACAATGTCCTTTCAAATCCCATTGGCATTCCACTTCCTCAGAAAGATCAAGATATCCTTTCCATCCTTTATGATGATCCCATTGAAAGTAAAGAGCAAAGCACCTTTAAAGAGGATTCCAATGATCTTCCTCCTTGTCAAGATCAAATTATTACTTTAGATCTTCCACAAGATCCACTTGTTCCTCCATCTCCTTGTCCTAATGCTCCATATACACTCCAAGATCTCATTTCTTGTGATGATCCCATTATTTCTCCCATTCCATCTCTTGAAGAGCCTGTCATTGAACCATGTCCACAACACAATCCTAGTCCCCCTAGTGATCCTGATACTCTTCATGATTCTAATGCGTTAGTGCAAGATGTTCATGAACCCTCAACATGCATAATGGGTTCTTCCACTTTGGTGCAATCCGATCCACTTCAAGATCTCGTTATTTCTCTCATATCATATCCACCTCATAATGGACTCGCGTCTTCTTCCCAAAGAAAAGAGTATCCTACAAGTCAAGATATTCATAAAGGAAAAGGAGTAGATCTCCATAAGCAAGAACCCCTCCATATCAAAGAAGATATTAAGGGTCATGTCTACACAACTCACTCTCAAGACGTTGGTATCCCTCCATCAAAATCCAAACATATCCCTTCCCCATCATACTTTCCATCCATCTTAGGTCCTTATATTCCTTCGTCCTCTATGCAAGGTCAGCAAAGGCACACATCCTTGAGTAAATTTCATCAATCCAAGAGAGCTCCATTTCATTCCTATCCATCCATGCATTCCTTTCCCCCTCCAAGCAATTTGGATGCCAAGTATAAAAGTCGTAAGTCTAGAAATCCACATGTATTCAAAGATCAACATGTCCAATATAATTGACATGTCAAAACAAAGAACAATATGATCTATAAAGAAAAAGAAATATCCAAAAGGCCACAAAGGCCCACTGAGCAAAATAAAGCAAAGTCAAAATATATATGGTTTCCTAAATCCCTCGTGCAAGCAATGCACTCCAAGGAACCACAAAAGCATAAAAAATCAAAAACCATGTGGATTCCTAAGCGGCTCCTTGAAGCACAAAAGCCTAAAGAAACAGTCAACTTGGCATCCAAAGGTGCTATTCCTCCATCCAACCCTCTCAAATTTGTTCCTCCATCACCTTCTTCATCCATTTTGGGCCCTTATGTCCCAAAATCCCAAGCTATTCCTCCATCCAAATCTCACAATCTGAGATCCATTTTTCCTCCATCAATCCATCACCCCTCAAGGTGTGTGCCAATGTCAATCTTGCCAACATTTCTATCCACTCAAGCACAGTTCTTCCAATACCCTATCCATTATCCAATGCATATTTTCCATCCTTCCATCCCTCTGGTCCAATCCTTTGCATAAATCTTTGCCTTAGTTTCATCTTATTTTCCATGTCCTTATCCTACTAACGTCTTTGAGCATACTTTTAAAGGTCATGGTCCATTTTTTTTTAAGGCTACTATCCAAAAAAAAAAAAAAAGACGCTTGAGTCCTTCTTCCATCCCCTATCATGTGTCCATCTTCTATTTAAAATGTCAAAATACAAAAAAAAAGTGAGAAAAAAAAAAAAAGAAAAAGAAGAAAAAAATAAAGAAAAATAATTCGTCCACTAGTGAAAACCTGGCAATAGGTGCCTTGGGCAAGTACCGTGATGAAAACTTGGCAAACAGGCGTCATGTGTAATTTATTAACTTCTTGCACACCACACTTGGGGGCAGGTTTCCTCCTTCATATCCTATTTCCCTTCACTATCCTATCGAACCCCTGTCATTACCCTCCATTATCCTATTGTCCCTCAGGTCCATTTCCTCTTTCCACCTTTGATCTTGACAAGGCTGAGGATCTTCATGAGCATCATGCATCCTTTTTGCAGCTTTCAGTCTATCATAGCTTTTGGTCATTTATCCATTTGCTTATTACAACCTTTCATCCATATTCCCTGGCTTATTGCAACTTTCTGCCACTATCCCGTATCCTATCCTGACCTTCAGTCCATGTCCCTTATCCATTCTTGGTCTTTCTTATCCTATCCATATCTTATCACTATCCATACACTCTTTTTCATTCCTTGATCTTGATCTGACATAAGGACGCAAAATTTAAACATATTTTCAAAAACCTCTTGACATATCCCTCATGTCACTGCTTTACATTGTCATATCTAGTCTCTTGTCCCATCATGCAATAGCCCTTGAAAATTGCATCCGTATTGTCTCCACGATAAAAGGCCTTTGTCTTCCCTCTATCCACCATCATTTCAGCAAGCCTATTTATTCACCTATCATATTCCCTACCTTGCTAGACACTGGGGGCAAAATCTTAAAAATCAAATAATGTCCTGAAAAAATTCAAACAAAAAATTGAAAAATGTCCTGAAAAAATATCATAAAAATTGAAAAATGTCCTGAAAAAAATCCAAAAAAATTGAAAAATGTCCTGAAATAAATCATAAAAATTGAATAATGTCTTGAAAAAATCCAAAAAAATTCAAAAACTGTCCTGAAAAAATCTCATAAAAAAGTCATATAAAGTCTTGAAAAAATACAAAAAAATCAAAAAGCAAACACAAAAACAAGCATTTCGTCAATAAAGGATCCCTTTTGTGCATAAGACAAATCACTGAGCATCCCTCCAACGACATGCAATTAAACACTGTGCTTTAATGAAATCATGCGTTAACAGATGAACTTTTTTCAATCAAACCAGACATTCAAACTGATCAAAATTGTCTTATCAATTGAACGTTACCATCAAAATCATTCGTCCTTGGCACACTATCATGAGTCTTATACAGGGTGTGGTATACTCGAAACCAGACTGTGTCCTATCTTAGACGGGGTACCACATTCCCTGAAACCAGACAACATGATCGTCCTATCAGCACTTTCAACTTTTGACAATGAAGATCAAGATGTTTGTTTGATTTGTTGGAATTTGTGCATCTTATCTTTTTATTGATTTATCTTTGGCTTCGGTCATGTTCCTATGTTGCTCGATGATGTCACTGAGTGATTTAGAGTGACCAGGATGGATCATGGTCCTTTTCTTTTTGATTGTGATTGCTGTTTGTCTACAATGTGTCTGTCTTTTGCAAAAAGGGTTGCATTTCAGCTCTGGCCTTCAATGCCATGATGCTAAGCATCCATTTTGCTACATTAAATAAAGGTTCTCACCTACAAAGTGCATTACTGAAAGCAAGTTTTTCTTCATCTCTAACTCTCCCTTGTCTCATTTCTGCTTACTAACATTTCTTCCGTCAGTCCGGATAGTCAGTTCGGTCTAGTGCTCCGATATCCAAGCACATATGCTGTATCCTGCATTCATTGTTTAGTACATTTGCATTCCATCACATATTACATCAAGCATTTTATCCATTTCATTTCATAAATACATCAAAAACACATAAAAAAAATACATCCATACATGTTCATAAATAGTACATAAGTCATCCATACATAGCAAAATAACTACAAATCATAACACATTGCATCCCATCATATCGATGCATTTCATATCACATATCATAATAATATCGGAGTACAAAATCAGACCGTCTATCCTAAGTATGGCCCGTAGGCTGACTACAACATGTCAAACTACATAATGTCTACTGTCTGTCTAAGGAGCACGTGCCTCTGTCACTGGGTGCTCCCTCTATCCTCCTCATCCCTGCCATGTCTCACGGATGATGTCCCTCCTGGTCCTGGCTGTGGTGGTCTCATAGGTCCACTCACTCCCATGCTGCTCAATGACCTCCGAGAGCGTGACCTACTCTCTGTCCTTGATCGTGCTCGGTATGAAGGTGCTCTCGGCTCCGGTGGAACTGCACTCTCATATAGTGTCCTCCAATACAGTCTCTCCTCTCCGGTCTCTACCAGCATCTGTGTCATCTCCCGTGCACTGGCATCCCTAATCGACCCAATGAACTCAGTGACTCTCTGTCCCTCTCGCTGTGCCTGAGCTATTGTTGTATCTCATTCTGTCCTCAAGCTGGCATTCTGTCTCTCCAATGTTGCAATATAGTCCTGCTGACTCGCTATGGTAGCCCTGAATATCTTCATCTCCTCTGTCCTAGCTGTCTCTGGCTCTATGGGTATGTCCTGTAATGCCTCATGCTCACCTGAATCTAGCTCATCCTCCTGCTCCTCATCATCCTCATCCTCGCCTTCCTCATCTCTATCCTCATCCTCATCTTCGTTCTCATCCCTGTCCTCATCCTCCTCGTCCTCATCATCTCCCTCCTCTCCTGTGAGTGGGAAGTCTTCCTGTCGCCTCGATACTGGAATGTCCGGATCTGTCAATGGCACTGGCCGCCATCGTGCAAACCATCTATCATACTCATTTGTCATCCCAACGTCCACCACATCTGACCCCCAATCCCACTATCTTGGTTGTAGCTGTGCAAAGTCGGCATAGGCTATGTGTCGCTGAATCATACTCCCCCACTGACTCGTCTCTCTGTGAGATCGAGCAAAGTGTGCAGTTCTCCTAGGTACATCCTGCCTCTCTCCAAACTGTCATCTCACTCTCTCTGGCAGGTACAACTCAATCACTCTCTGGTGGTTCACTGGTCACCCAATTAGGTACCTCTCCTGTCTACAATAGGGTAGCTCATCACTATCATCTGACCATCCTGGGCAATCATGATATGGCCTCCATATGAACTCTCTCAGTTTGTCTAGCTCATGTCACCAGTATAATATGTATCCAAATGGACCCTGTCTTAGTGCTCCACCATAGCAATACACATATGGTCGGTGTGGTACAACCTGTCTCTCTGTAATTGATCGACATATGACTATGTGCTCAAATGCCCATACCTGTAGCAGTGTAACTCCACAGCTCAATGTCTGCACTCCCTGATATGCTATCTGATGTAGCTGAAAATACAGCATAGCCAGTACACATGGTCCCCATGCGTACACTGTCCCCTCTGTCACCATCCGCTCTAGCACTCTTCCCCATCCAATAGGGAATCCATGTCCTCGTCTGTCTCCTGCTAGTAGACATGCTATCACCACGGCTATCACCACGTATCATTGATCATACTCTGATGCCATAGTCTCCCAGCCAATCTCCCTCTCGACGATATCCAACTCATCTGTGTCGCACTCAAACAATCTACACAATGCCTCTCTCCCTGTCACTGGGTCATACTCTATCATCTCTCCATGAATCGGAATGTGGAGGATACGCCATACATCCTCCAGTGTCACCGTCGCCTCTCTGGTCACCAGATGGAATGAGGAGGTCTCTGAATGCCATTGCTCTGCCAATGTGGTAAGTAGTCCTGTGTTTTCCCTAATCTCGGGCATGAATGTGACATAGTATATCCCCAGTCCTGCTAAGGTATCTCTCTCTGCGCTCCTAAGTCTATGTCGTAGCATGAAGCAGTCTAGTCGATTCTCCCGCGTGATCAACGGATACTGTCGACTCTGCATCACAATTGGGGCAAATTTTGTCAGTTTTAGGGTTTGCTCCTATGGGTTGTATTTCCTCATTTTCATGTCTAATCAGGGTGTTTTTCATCTCATTTGACCTATCCTATCCTTGTCCCCCCTTTCCGGAGCATTTGTATGCCGTTTTGACCAAAATTAGAGTTTCCAAATCACACTTGCGCCTGTGTCAGAGAACCTGCACCTGTGTCAGGTAACTTGTGCTTGTGTCTTCCTACACAAGTGCAGAAGACATGACACAAGCGCAAAATTAGACTACACAAGCGCAGAAGTCCTCTTTTGCATCCCTTGTGGGCCCCGCAATGTCCCGCAAATGAGTCAAATTCATCAAATTGAAAACATGGGTTTTCGAGATACATACCGCTGCTCCTGCATCCTCCGGTCATCTGAATGTGTGTACACGTTCCCCCAGGTGATCCACCATTGGAATGTTCGCCATCTATCTGCAAGTGTCCTTGTCCAGAGCAACAAATTCTCCTCCTTGTCTAGTGCAAATGAGCAAATTTTCACTCTCTTGGTCTCATTTATAGCTCTTTGTCATTGCATAGATGGACGTGCATCTTCTCCATCTTATGTTGGTCGCGGTCTTTTGCATCTTCAAGTGCTTGTCCTTCATGCATCCGATCTCCGATTGTCAGTCCGTTCGATCCTATCATTTTTATCGATCAATTGGCCTCTTTTCTACATGTTTCCGGCCAATTCCTTGAGGGGGCAGGCATATGTCATTGTCATTGTCTGGGGCATTTTCATTAAGTTCTTTGAAACAATTCTTAAAATCGCATTGTCTCAAAGAGGGGCAAAATGTAGACACCTAAAAATGGTCAACGCTTGCAAGGTCATACTTTAACATTTGCGCATTGCCTCATTTTAGGTTTTTGCGTCGCATTAACATTTCTCCTATGTCACGCACTTGGTTTTTATCATTTGCGAACATCGAGTCATTCTTCTACATTCTTCCTTTGTCTCGTGTTTGAATTTGGTCTTGTCGATAACATTATCCAGTCATGATTTTGATCAATTTTATCCTGTTGCATCAATGTCCGTATTCATTTATTATCATTTTGGACATCGTCAATCCTAATTAGGGTTTTGTCCTCTTATCAATCTTATCATCAATCTTATTAGTTTGGACATCGTCAATCCTAATTAGGGTTTTGTCCTCTTTTCAATCTTATCATCTGGCGATCGGTTTACCAATCTTGTCATTTTGCGATCGATTTGTCATCGATCGTTGTCATTTTCAATCTTGTCATTTTGCGATCGATTTGTCATCAATCGTTGTCATTTTCAATCTTGTCATTTTGTGATCGATTTGTCATCGATCGTGGTCATTTTCAATCTTGTCATCTTGCAATCTATTTTGTTATCGATCCTTGTCCTCTTGTCAATTTTGTCATTTTGCGATCATTTCGCTATCAATTGTTGTCTATCTCAATTATGTCAATTTGGATCAATTTGTCATTGTTCCTCGTCAATTGGCGCATCTATCAATCAAATCATTTATCACATTGGTCATCTATCAATTCAAAATCAAATCAAATCAATTATCTTTCATCAAGACCTAATTGTCATTCTCGCATTGCTAATTCGTCTTCTAGGGTTTCGTGATTTCATTATTTAACCTTGTGTGTCATTTCTTCCTTTAGGATTAATAAATTGTTTATCCTAAGTCTTCTCATTACAATTAAATCTTTATTTAATTGGCTAATTATTCTTCCTCTTGTAAATTAATTAATAAATGAAAAATTGTTAATTAATTTACCTAATTTCTAATTCCTAATTTTCCTCTTTTTTTCAATTTTCTAATTTTCTTAATTCCTAATTTCAAATTCCTCCTATTTCTCTCCTAAATTCATGGAAATGACATGTCAATTTGTCATAATTGACAATCAATCAATTTTGACATAGAATGTGTCATATTTTGTCATAAATTATCAAATCAACAAACTGTGCATAGAAAGTGCATAATTTGTCATAATTTGTCATATTGATTTGCAATTTCCATTTGAATTGGATCATGCTAATCTTGTCATTTCTCCAATTTCTCTATAAATTGGATGATTTTCTACAATCAAGCCCTAATTTTTGGCGAATCCTTAATCAGACTATTGAATTTACACTTCGAGTATTCTTGTGTCAAAGTCAATCTTGCTTTCACAATTAGGTGTATGCACTTGAAGGTGAGATCCACAGCAAACCTATTTGGAGAGGAAAGAAGAACAATGGAGCCACATGAAGGAGCATTCAAATCTGCTATTGGTTTGCATATGTCTTTGCTTGTGAATGTTTTTATTTCATGTCTCTATTGAATGTGTTTAGGATAGATCATTGCAATGAATGCATTTGTGATTGAGCTATTACGTTTATCTTGTCTTGTGATGATTTCCTATTTCCTAACGTATAGTAACTATCATCTTTTGTTCAAAACAAAGTTGAGTAATTCATCACTTCCTAAATAAGGATAGTAATAATTCCAAGAGATATTTTCAACTAACAGTTTCTTCTCAATTCTTTCATTATTCTACTAGGTAGCTTCTCCTCTTAGTGGAAAAGCTACCAAATTTTCTTGGCTTTATTTGAAAGAATTATGAGCTCATAATACATCCATTTTTATAATTCATGATTGTACACCATCCCCTAGTGTTTTTCCATTAAACTTTAGAGGTGCCACCTTC